>NW_026267815.1:0-445 GCF_000697945.3 Frankliniella occidentalis
AAAGTTTGTCTCAAGAAGGCGGCAGCTCCTCGACATGTCGCGGCAGAGGGCGGTGCGGGGCGGGACGGTGTGAAGGGCAAGAAGTAATGTGCAAAAATCACAAGTTGCTGACATAAGGATCGTCCAGAAAGTACGTCCGGTTTTCACATATTCATTGGGCAAGTTGCGGGAGCTCGGCGCCTGAGACTCGGGCTGGGCCACCCCGCATTACATGCATGCACTGCAGACGAGATGTTGCCTACCTGTCAGGCGCTATGAGAGCTTAAGGAGGCTAAACTTGTCAGATTCGTAACAGCGAATGGACGACGTACTTTCTGGATGACCCCATAAGTGTGCAATACTTCCAACTTTGTCTTACCAGTGCCCATAGTAACAAATCCCCAGAGTTCACAGTCACCAAAAAAGTGATTATAAGACCATCAAGTGTCTCAAGCAGCTTCACACC
>NW_026267815.1:1409-1828 GCF_000697945.3 Frankliniella occidentalis
TGTTCTGCTCCCCACACAGCAGAGTGCCTTATTTCGGAAAATAATTGTCTCTCTCTATCTACTCTGGACAAAAGGTCAAGTCAAGATTGTTTTTGGCGCGGAGAAGCACCACCCTGCGGTCAAGAATTTGTAAGTAGTGCAATGGAGTTCAAATAATTAATAATAAACCAATTAGACATTCAGCGAGTTGAGATGAAAATGATACAGAGAAATATTTATAGTGGAGGGGAAAACTAAAAATCATATCGCTGCCGAAGACGTAAGGTATTTGATCGCCGTAAGCTGATACCGCGTGGTATGCGTCGGGCGCGTTCGAGACGGTGTGGGGATGACCCCGGGCCTGATGTGTGTGCCCGTGCAGATCAATAAGGGTCCTCGCGTCCCCTCACCCCGCCGCCGCTGCCACTGCCGCCGCTCGC
>NW_026267815.1:2971-3721 GCF_000697945.3 Frankliniella occidentalis
GAGCTCCACCGCAAAAGTGGGTGACGCAAGCCCCACGCGACTCCCTTTACGAGCCGAAGAAAGAGGTGTTGGAAAAAATGAGCGCTGGTTCGCAGTTCGCACCTTCGCTGTATAGCCGAGGCGCTTACTCGTTTCCCTTGAGCCACAAAACAAAAGGGTGTAAAACCTGCCCCTAAGCAGCGCCACAAAGTGTAAAATGAAAACTAGCGAATAAAAAAGGTGCAACGGCCTAACCCCTTAACAACATACGTCCCAAAGGTACCCAAGAATGTCTCAAAGCAAGGCAAGAGAATTCCTCCGCGCCCTCGACACGCCAACTGCACACAGCGCCCGGCGGTGCGCGACCAGTATGGTTGTCCTTTTTGTCATCCTGGGGCCCCGGCCGATACAAACTGTTGAGCGGCGTCCGACCGGGACAAAGCATCGAGCAGGCTCTGCTGTGAGCAGGCTCTCCCCCTCCGGCTCAGCCAGCAGACCGCAGACCTAACAAGGGCTGCATTTCGGACCGGCCTGCGAAACAAACATCGCTTCCTGTCCGACCGGCGGGCGGTGTTCTGGAGAGCAGCGGGGCGCGGGGCAGGGCGGGGCAAAAGGAAGGAAGCCAGGCACCTGGGCACCTGTTGAGATCCGCCATGGGCCCACGCCGAAGAGCCCGCAGTATCGAAAGGGCAACAGCGCGACACTACCACACCGACGAGGCTATATCGGGGCTATAGCTATCGCCAACTAGACCGACTTCCGTCATGCAGA
>NW_026267815.1:9356-11017 GCF_000697945.3 Frankliniella occidentalis
AGGGGTCATGTTTGCACCGACCAGCGCTGCACCCCCAGCGGACTCTGCCGTGCGGCCCGCCTACACGGCCTTACAGGCCAGCTCGCCCAGCCTACACTGTTAAAAAATCTGTGGAAAAACCACAGACAACCACAGAAAAATTCCCAACAGAGGTGTACAGATTGCTTCTGTTACAGAAATTTTCAGTTATTTTGTGAACACAGAAGTCTGTGCTTCAAAATCACAGAAAAAACAGAACAGAATCGTACAGATTCTTTCCGTCAAATAAATAGTCTGTCATTCAAGGGGTGTGGACCCATCTGTAACAGATATTGTGTCTCAGTGGTAAGGCGTCCGAAGACGCCGCTAGATGGCATTCTAAGTTAGCTCTCGCTGATCACTTCCGTCCTGGTCACCATCTAGTGTCCTACCCTGACACGTTGCAAATGGAAGATAGTTTCCCGCGCGCTGCAGCCCTGTGCTAAAGCGCCAATGAAATTGAATTTTTGACTCACTATGGGTACCAAAGTAACCTACGCTGACGACGATTCTTCTAATTCAACTAAACTGTGTCTAGAAAAGAATGGCTAAGGCACAGAAAATATCTGTGATAATTCTGTGGCAGGTGTACGGAGAAGCACAGACGTTCTGTAACAGAAGCTCCGTGGTTTTCTGTACCTTTGATTCCGTACCGTCTCTGTGGTTTCAGCACAGATTTGGACGGACGTTCTGGGCAAAAAATTGACCATAGTTTTTCTGTGTTTTTTCCGTGGTTTTTTCTTACAGTGTACTAGGGCAGCGGTCAACAATTTAGACGGCGGGCTTTCGCCAACAAAGTCCGTTCGTGAAGGCCCACGCTGGCCGCCCCTCGGGCTCGGGTGGTGGCAAGGGGAAAGGGAGCGATGGGGGAAGAGACGACCGAGATAAAAAAAAAAAAGGAAAAGACAGGACAAACCACCACACACCACCAGGGCGACCCCTTCCTTTGTCAGCGCGCACTACGCCGCGCCACGGCGCCACGGCCCGGCCGACCTGCTGGGGACCAAAACTAACACGAAATAGGAAAAGTTGCGCGCGAAACAGCCCAGCCCCGCCAGGACAGGCCGGGCCCAGCAGTCCAGGCCTGCACCAGCAGGAGCAGCACTTTCATACGGAACTTGTTTACAAGGAAAACGCCAGAGAGAGGGAGAGGGAAGAGAGAGAGAACGAACTTTGCGGGGGTCGGGTGAATGTGTCTCTCGGTGTCTCTCATAATCAGACTTATATAGCAGAGCGCGGAGTTTACACAGCACCAGCGCGCGACTTTGATACGACGCAACTTGTTTACAAGGAGCGCGCAGAGCGAGACTTAGGAAGGGACTTATGTGCACACAAGACATGTGCTCTCGCCCTTACAGACTTTATAGGAGAAACGGCGGGGCATGTTTACGACGGGTATTTAAACTGTCCCGCGTGGGCAGTTGGTGCCCTTGCCCACCGGGTACCCCACCGGGTACCGGCTCCCACGCCTCCAGACGGCGCGCTCATCGCGGGGCCGGCCCGGGCCGGACCAGCAGGGCCCTGGGGCCCAGGGGGGCCAGAGGCGGGCCAGGCGGGCAGGACCCTTCACGGCCCGAGAAGTTTTCATTCTGCTGCGCAAATATGTACTCAGAGCTACAGGAGGGCGGCGGTGGGGGCAGGAG
>NW_026267815.1:16022-17022 GCF_000697945.3 Frankliniella occidentalis
GGGGGGTAAGAGGGGGGTCAGCGCGACACAGGGGGCAGCCCAGAGAGGGTGGGCGGCGGGTGTCCCTACCCATAGGGATGACACCTGCGTAATTCTATTTCCTGTCCGGCAGCGGGGCGCCGCCGCCCACCCACTACCCCTTCCTTCCTGTCACCTGGCCAAAGGCCCTGTAGGAGGATCTTTCCGCCCACGAGTGCGAGAGCAGTGTACTGTACAGAGAGAGAGAGAAGAGGGATGAGCATTCATCTCTGTGTAGGCTGCGGTCAATCAGGTCAGCCAAACAACATGTCCCCGCTGCGCCGTATCGATGGTCTCGTCTTTAAAAACTCGATCACGTAGCGAGGGGAAAGGGGGGGAGGAGAGCGTCGTCCAGTGAATGTCCGGCTCTGGGCAAGCGGACGACAAACCCGACGACAAGGATCGACGAGTCGTAAATGATGATGATGACTCGAGATGCCCCTCCTCCTCCTCCTCCTCCGGGCAGCTTATCCAGCGGCGGGCGCGCGCCAGGAGGTGGTCGCCTCGCCCAGCGCCTGCCCACGGCCGCTTGCAGCGCGCTGCTGGAGGCTCCGGCAGGATCGATCGGCCCCGTCTCAGTCTCTCCGCCTCTCTATCCCCGGCGGCCGCTGCTGGTCGGACGGGCGTCACGACGGGGGACTTGGCTCTCCATTGCAATCACCAGCAATCGCCTAAGAGGCTGCGCTGTGCTGCCCTGTCCTTGCAGCAGTAGCCCCCAGCAACAGCACAACAGCAGCCAGTAGCCGTCGTCTCTGCTCAGACCCCCACATTCCCCGCCCCCTCCGTACCACAGCCTCCCCAGGTAAATATTTGCACCAGGGATACACACGACGCTAGCTGCCCGCGGGCAAGCGTATGCCCCCAACCTCCCTCCCCCAAATCCTCCTCCCCATCCCGCCCCCAGCGCACCCCATGCAGCACGCCCCCGTCGATACGACACGGAGATGTCATCCCCGCAGAGAGCATGCTGTAATGTGTTTGC
>NW_026267815.1:18803-20214 GCF_000697945.3 Frankliniella occidentalis
CCCGTCTATCTGAATGCGTCGCCGCCAGCTGCCGCCACACCTATCGGTCGGATTCGTCACGAGCGACAACCTCCTTCGCCTACAAAATCCCCCCCCTCCCCATCCAGTAGGACCTCGGGACTTACTTATCACTTTAATGCCGCCGGTTCGCCATCCTGTTATACATATCGAAACACCCCGAGGAAACGCCTCCAATGAGAAATGGCTATATTGATTGGAATACGCAGGGAAGCCAGCAGGAGTTGGCCGGCGACCAAGCGAGCGAAAGAAAACTTAATTGAGCTCACCGACGACGGCGACGGTGCGTGGCCGACACCGCGGCACAGGAGTGTGTGAGAGGGAGCGAGAGAGCGAGCGAGCGAGCGAGAGAGAGAGAGAGAGAGAGAGGGGGGGGGGCAGGGAGAGAGAAAGGGGGAGAGTTTGGTGCTCTTCAGCTCTTCCTCTCTGCTTACACATATATATCACCTTCCCACTTAATTAGGTGCGAACGGGACAAGCGACAGGAAGGGGGAGGGAGCCAGATAATAATAAAACCAACAAAAAGACAAAAAAAACGAGAAAATAATAAATCGAATCAAATGAAAGGAAATAATAATAATAAAAGAGAGGAGTGGGAGTGATATAATTGGAGCCGAGCCGAGTGCGAGTCGCGCATCAGCGCGCTAATGAAGCAGACGGAATCACCTGCTCTGCCCCTGCCGCCGCCGGTGTCCCGGACGGGATGGGACGCGATGGGAGGAAAGCCAGACCGGCCGGACCTTTTGAAACGAGATTGGGTCGCGAACCCTTGGGCCTGCTGCTGCTGCTGCTGCTGCTGCTGCTGCTGCTGCTGCTGCTGTTGCGGCTGCTGCACGGCGGGAAGCGGGCGGCCGGGCCCCCAGGAACAACTTTATAACTTCATCACCCACCCTTGCAGGGGGGGTAAGAGGGGGGTCAGCGCGACACAGGGGGCAGCCCAGAGAGGGTGGGCGGCGGGTGTCCCTACCCATAGGGATGACACCTGCGTAATTCTATTTCCTGTCCGGCAGCGGGGCGCCGCCGCCCACCCACTACCCCTTCCTTCCTTCCTGTCACCTAGCCAAAGGCCCTGTAGGAGGATCCTTCCGCCCACGAGCAGTGTGAGAGCAGTGTACCGTACCGTACAAGGGTGTTTCTTTGGCATGTGCTGTGCGGTTTTGCCTATCTTTCTCGGCCCGCTCGGCGCACCATATGGCCTGTGTGCGCCCCGAGAGGCGGGTGCGATACCGCAACACTTTTGAAACACCCGGTATATTCTGCTCTGGGACGGCGCGGGTGGCTGAAATCCACCCGCATGAGAGCAGCTGGTTGCTCTCTGCGCCCGCTGCTGCCGCGCCGAGTCCCCTCCGGTGCAGTGCGACAGTAGATCAGGCCTGGGCTCCAGCCTGGGCTC
>NW_026267815.1:21848-22830 GCF_000697945.3 Frankliniella occidentalis
GCCCCGCGTATGGCCGCGAACTGGGTCAGCACAGCAACGTCAAGGGGGTGTCACACAGTCAGCGAGTCACAAAAAACGAAGTGACCTCGAGTCGACCTCATGGGGACAAAAACTTCAACCGGCTTGCGACGACACGGTGACATACACGCCAAATTTGCCACGGTTTGTTTGACCTCACTAAGAAATTTTTACTTTTCGCCGACTCTACGGACAAACACAAAATGAGAAAATAACTTTTCTTGGGGGGGGGGGAAATGTGCCAAGACGGCAGAATCGTCCAACGGGAGGCAGCTATAAATTAATTCACTATCTTGGTCTATCCCGGTCCGTCCGGTTAGTGCGAATCCTCTCTTTAGCCCTTCCGATGATCAGGGAAGGCGGCTCCAGGAAGGACGCCTTTCTGCAAGATTTGGGAGGAAAAGGGGGAGGGGGATGGGGGAGTTGTGTTTGTGATAAGGAGCGCGAAACAAGGGGATCACAAAGTAACAATGGGCCCGACGAGATAGTAGCGAATGAGAGAACGCCGGGACCTTTTGAACTGGATTTAAGGGGATTCCACCAATGAGAAAGAGAGTTAGCGAGGGAAACACAAGAAAGAGAGAGAGAGAGCAAGAGGCGAGGAGCAGGCAGGCAGCGAGCGTGCCAGGCAGGGCCGCCTTCTGTTTCGCGACGAACACAACACAGTCATCGCACTACTTACATTACTAATTCCCCCCTTTGCCCCCCTACTACTACTCCCACGCTCGCTCGCGTGCAGCCGCTAGATGGCGACAGGGGATAACCACCCGGTCGCACAAGAGCAAGAGAGACGAGGAAAAAAAAGGAAACACACAGTACCACGCGACAGTAATCGCCTTCCTCCGTCCACCACCACAAGCTGCAGCCCGTGATTTGCTATTGATTCGCTGATGGACGGGGCCGAGGGGGGAGATAAAAGGTGCTCGGATCGCTATAAGACGCGCCAAGAGGGGCGCAAGGCGTC
>NW_026267815.1:23924-25119 GCF_000697945.3 Frankliniella occidentalis
CTAGCCGGCGGTGACAGCAGTGCGGCCGGGCACGGGTCAGTCGCTGAGGCACCACTACATCTATCTCTCTCACTCTTTTTGCCGAAGAGCTCGCAATGCGTGTGACCTATGCAGGCGAGGCTCGGCGGATAGCTCGAGTTTGCGACCCCTGTCCTAGGTTGTCCCTTAAGTCCATACGCGTCCAGCGTAGTCCAGCCTCGTCCCTCACAAAGAAGCATGTCCATCTGCGCCCCCATCCGTCCAGGTGAGTCCATCGGTGTCCCCCTTCGAACAGAATCGTCCTCCAGCGTCCTGCTACGTCCACTCTTGCATTACTTCGTCCACACCCGTCCTCATACGTCCTGCTTGGTCCAAACCAATCCTTTCCATCTATCCTCTTCGTCCCACTTCGTCCCTCTTCGCCCCTTTTCGTCCTCCTTCGTCCAACTTCGTCCCGCTTCGCCTCCCTTTGTCCAACTTTGTCCAGCTTCGTCCCCCTTCGCCCCTTTTCGTCCTCCTTCGTCCCACTTCGTCCCACTTCGTCCCCCTTTGTCCAACTTCGTCCAGCTTCGTCCCCCTTCGTACCTGACGTCCCCCTTCGTCCACCTTCGTCCAGCTTGCTCTCCCTCCGTCCCACTTTGCCCCACTTGGTCCAACCACAAATACGGACAAAAGGGAGTGTAGGACGTAGTAGGACACAGAGGGACGAAGTTGGACGAAGTTGAACGAAGTTGAACGAAGTTGGACAAAGGGGGACGAAGTAGGACGAAGTAGGACGAAGGGGGACGAAGAGGGACGAAGTGGGATGAAGTGGGACGAAGAGGGGCGAAGTGGGATGAAGTGGGATGAAGGGGGACGAAGTGGGACGAAGTTGGACGATGTGGGACGAACAGCGACGAAGAGGGACTGGACTAAGCAGGGCACGGGAGGACGGGCGTGGACGAAGTAAAGCGAGGGTGGACGTAGTAGGACGCTGGAGGACGATTGTATTCGAAGGGCGACACCGAAGGACCCTCCTGGACGAAGGGGGACGCAGATAGACATGCCAGGATGGGGTGGGACGGGGCTGGACTACGCTGGACGCGTATGGACTTAAGGGACGAACTTGGACTAGGCTGGACGAAATGGACATAGTGATCTTCCTGGACGCAATAGGGCGACTTATGACGATCAATGTAACATCGTGTGACGCTGTGTGACGCTACAGGACAAATAA
>NW_026267815.1:25169-27348 GCF_000697945.3 Frankliniella occidentalis
TCAGGTAGGCAACTCGCACGACATTGCATGGCCCTAATGAGTCACCCGCCCGGCACTGACAAGGCCCTCCTTACCTCGAGCGGCATAGGGCAACAAGGCAACGTTGGCGATACACTCTCCCAGCCGAAAATTCCGGTTACGGTTACGGCTACGGTTACGGCTACGGTTACGGTTACGGTTACACTCGTAAATTGGACCCATTTCCGGTTACGATTAAAGTTCCGGTTACGATTACTTTTACTGTTTCGGATACGATTACGGTTAGTCAGCCCGGTTACGGTGAGAACGTTCCGGTTACGGTGATGACGTATTGGCAGTAACTCAAAGCCCCCATGACACCGGTGCTCTAGAGCACATGTCGCCCGTGTAAACTTTTGACGCCGAGCACAATGGTGGTGTTTTCGTTGCCGCACCCCTAACAGTTCTCAAGATAGCCAGGGGTTGAAAAATCGACTCTTTCCAAACTCCACACATAGGTTTGACTTGTGTTTCCCTTACGTTACCCTTAACCGTTTCTCCCTGCAAAGCTTAGTTTAAGCGCTACGACGTTTCAAAGTTTGGTATTTTCCGGTTACGATCGTAATCGTTTAACATTACTCGTAACCGTAACTGCTGACCGTAACCGGGCTACGGTTACGGTCGTATTCGTAAGCTTACTCGTAACCGTAAGTGTAAACCGTAATCGAACTCCGGTTACGATCGTAATCGTAAATCTTAACCGTAACCGGGGCAAATTACGGCCGTAATCGTAAATTTTGACCGTAACCGTAGCAAATTACGGCCGTTATCGTAAATTCTGGCCGTAACCGTAACCGGAATTTTCAGCTGGGCTCTCAATGACCATGGGCATTTTTGTCAGAAACAACCCGGAGAGAGGACGGGGCAAGTCTCGAGAACCGCTCTCCGCCCGAGGTGAAGCTATAAACAGTGTCAAAGATGAGCACCCGCTTCAGATTCCTCGGTTTTGTTACAGGCTAACAGGGTTTGCACACATAACTAATCTAGACGACATTGTGGGCCTTAAGCCGTGGGCGCGGATTAAGGCCCGGCTGACAGAGGGGGCGATGGACTGTCCGTTGCCTACACACAGGGACATTGTAGTGTAAATTGCCTACCTTTCAGGCGGACCTTTAGGCCACAGGGGGCGATTCCCTCCCTCCTATAATCCGCTCCTGTGGTAAGGGTGGGGATGTTCGATAAATAAAACACACATAGTCGACACAAAGTAAAACTGGACCCAACACTGTCACAAACAACGCGTGGATATCATTTTATTTTTCACGGGCCGTACTGCCATACTGCCGTACAGTTAAAAAATATGACCCATTTCCTCAAACCATACTCTTTTCTGCTCTTTTTTTATTCTGCCAGTTGATTGGATTCTGTTATAACCAGACAGGGCAGTGAACTGTAAATGAGATAGTACTGTATCGAAAAATTCTCCTACTCTGAACACTAGGAAACGTCCATTCTATCAATTCCATGTGGTTATGAACTCTGATTTTTTACAATCACAATTCACAGTTTTTAGAATGTGATAAACCTTACCGCAAGACCTACATGTCCAGTTACTTTGCAAAATCTCCACGAAAATCACGGCTTTAATTTAACGTGCGTGCTCTAATGTTCAAGTAGGCCTAAAAGGTATGAAACAGTATGCTGCAAAATGTTTGCAAAGAAAAGGCTAGTACTACAAACTATATTCTTTGCAACGTTTCAAAGAATTTTGAAGCATTATCGAGCATTATGAACTAGTTCTTTGAACTTGTAAACTTTTTTTTTTTTTGCAATGGGAGCACAGTTTGAAAGGATGTTGACTGCGTTCAGGCAGCGACGTTCCCATGCCTGACTTGCCTTTAAATACAAGTGCTTTTCGCTCCTCCTTTAGGTCCTCTCATGAGATCGGGCGCGGAGGCTACCCCCAGAACCGCGGACTGTACCTGGACCTGGAGCGCAACGGGCCGCCGGGGCCGCCGGGCCACCCGGGCCACCCGGGCCACCCAGGCCACCCGGGCATGGTTAGCGTCGGTGTCGGGCCAGGCATGGGTGGCATGGGCGGCATGGGCGGTGGAGACATCTCACCGCCCTCCGACAACGTCCTGTTCGATAACCAGTGCTACGCCACCACGCCCTCCTCCTCTAACGGGAACTCGGATATGGAGAACCCTCCGGGCCAACA
>NW_026267815.1:31641-32607 GCF_000697945.3 Frankliniella occidentalis
GGGTTCCGGTGAGCATAACAGAGGTTATGGGACGCTTGCCAGCAGGAACAAATTACAGGGCGTTCATAAATTACACAGGCATTACAAACAGAGGTTTTAATTAAATCCGATTTAGTTACGCCCATTTTTATTTTACTTTTGTTACGGGGAGTCTTATTGCCGTTGCTGTGGCACTCCGCGCGCTGATCCCTCTCGCAGGCCCTCCTCAGAGAAGCGTGAATAATGTCCCGGTGCTGCAGTGCGGCGCCAGCTGTGTGCCGGCCCGTACAGCCCCGCCGTCACGGACGCGTCCCTGGCTGGGCAGCGCCATCGTCGCCGTGGAGATCTGCTGCCCTGCAGAAGGCGGCAGCAGCACCCGTCAGCCTGCCGACATCTGGGTAGGCAAGCCCGCCGCACTCGCCGAGCGAGCGGGTTGCCTATCCCGCCGAGTGCCGGCGCGCGGCGGCCGCACTGGAGTGGCGCCGCCCTGCCCTGGCGGTGGCGCGGCGCGCCCCTGCCTACTGTGTGCCATCAAGATGCTGGCGGGCCGTGTTCCGTACTCTGCGGCAGCACTACTACCCCTTCTCTTTCTCCTCTCCCCCACTCTCCCTCCACCACCGCCTCCTTTCCTCTCCCTCAAACACACACAGGCACAACCTCGCTGGAAACCTCATAGCCCTTTGCCTCCTCCATTCTTTGCTCCCCCCCCTCCTCTTTTGCTCCGGCTCGAACACACTAGCCCTGCGCTCCGCGGGGCCCAGCTTTTGTTCCTTATGGCGCACTTTTATTTTTGCTTGTTTTATTATTTATTATTCCTCGCGCGCTCTGGCGGTGGCGGCGTTGCAAGTCCCGCAGGGTCTCTTTTTCGGTCACTGGGAAGCATGCCAGGCAATGGCGGGGGAGTGAGAAAAAACTGACTGGATGTCGGCGTGTTCAGCCGTGCAAAGCGAGGTGCCTTCCCCGCCGTGCTTCGCCGCGCCGCGCCCC
>NW_026267815.1:32657-33610 GCF_000697945.3 Frankliniella occidentalis
GTATAAAATTTGTTTGGGCACGCAAAACCCTAGTAACATGAAGTTTTCGACCGAGAGTCCAGACGGACCCTGACGGGACCGGGGACGAACGTGGGCGTTCAGTTGGGACCCCGCGTCGTCCGGCGTCGTCCCAGATTCTCAAAATGGACGAGTTATGACAACGAGCATCGTCACTTTGTCCTGTAGCGTCACACAGCGTCACACGATGTGACATGATCGTCATAGGTCGCCAAATTGCGTCCAGGAACATCACTAGGTCCATTTCGTCCAGTCGCGTCCTAGGTTGTCCCGTAAGTCCATACGCGTCCAGCGTAGTCCAGCCCCGTCCCTCACATAGAAGCATGTCCATCTGCGCCCCCATCCGTCCAGGTGAGTCCATCGGTGTCCCCCTTCGAACAGAATCGTCCTCCAGCGTCCTGCTACGTCCACTCTTGCTTTACTTCGTCCACGACCGTCCTCATACGTCCTGCTTGGTCCAACCCAATCCTTTCCATGCAAGTGGATCAAGCCTCCTCGCCCCTTTTCGTCCTCCTTCGTCCAACTTCGTCCAACTTCGTTCAACTTCGTCCCACTTCGTCCCCCTTTGTCCAACTTTGTCCCACTTCGTCCAGCTTCGTCCCCCTTCGTCCCTGACGTCCCTCTTCGTCCCACTTCGTCCTACTTCGTCCCCCAACGCCCCCTTTCGTCCTCCTTCGTCCAACTTCGTCCCACCTCGTCCCCCTTTGTCCAACTTCGTCCAGCTTCGTCCACCTTCGTCCCTGAAGTTCCCCTTCGTCCCACTGCGTCCACCTTCGTACAGCTTGCTCTCTCTCCGTCCCACTTTGCCCCACTTGGTCCAACCACAAATACGGACGAAAGGGAGTGGTAGGACGTAGTAGGACACAGAGGGACGAAGTTGGACAAAGGGGGACGAAGTAGGACGAATTAGGACGAAGGGGGACGAAGAGGGACGA
>NW_026267816.1:0-1313 GCF_000697945.3 Frankliniella occidentalis
CCCCGCCGCTCTCGACCCCACCCTGCGCCCTGCGCGCCCCGGCCGGCCCCCGCCCCAGACAGCGCGCTCATCCATCAAGCAGGGAGAGCTCTCGCTGACGGTCATGGCAGGATTTACACGCTAGGCTCGGCCCATGCAGGCTCACTGTGGCCGCCGCCCGGGCCGCCGCCTCCCCCTCCCTCACCAGGATTTCTACTGCTTCACGCTTTTCGTCACCCACCGCAGGGCGCACACAACACCTTGGCCTGTCCACAGTTGCCGTCGCGGCCTTGGGGGGCTTTGCACTTATGTTTGGCTTGGTTGCAGAGGTGGACGTAAAGGTGCTCGCCGAGCTGCCGATGCTGCCGATCCCTATCAAGTCCGGCGACGATGTGAAGACTGATGTGGATGCCGGCCCCGTCATCAGCTCCGTGGGCTTCGTGAAGGACGAGATACACTCGGACATCACCATCAAAACCGAACCCAAGGATGAGGTGATCATGGACAACGGACTGCCACTGCCGCGCCCGGAGGAGAACGATGACCAGGTGCACGACGACGTCTTCGGTGACCAGGATATCAGCAACGACGAGGCCAACGACGGCGAGGAGCAGGTGTGTATATGGTGGTTCTGGGAGGCCGTTCATGAGTTGCGGCGGTATCGGATGTTCACACTTTTTTTTGTGGGCGACAAATGTCGGGGATGGGTAGTTCAGGTTGAGGTCGCGTGGGGGGTTGATTTCCGTTCTCATGAACTGCCTCTGGCGTTACCTTCGTCCGCGGTGAAGTAGTTCTTTTCTATTAGCGGGTTTTTAATTCTAAATTTGGCGCTGGTAATCTCAGGTACGGAACTGGCTTTCTCACGGTTGGGACCTTGGACCGAACGTGGAAGAGGAAAAAGTAAGTCACGTGGACTAGCATCTTAGGGTTTTAACGATCCAGTTCACGGCATGGACACGTAGCAATACGAGGAACTCGGCGAGCCAGACGCAGCACCCGCCTGACGATGATCTATGTTTGTTTCAGGTTCGCCGCTCCAAACGCAAGTTCTTCTGCAAGCAGTGCCCCGCCCACTTCAAACGTCCTAATCACCTGAAGAAGCACGAGCTGGTGCACAAGGCCAACAAGCCCTTCGCCTGCCCCTACTGCACTGCCAGCTTCGTGTCTGACAGTCGCCTCAGCCACCACTTGCTCGTTCACTCGTCTGCCAGCGTGTTCCGCTGCGACAAGTGCGGCGAGACTTTTGCGACGGCGACCTTGCTGAAGGAGCACATGCCAACACACGTCTGGAAGTTGTCACGACTAGCTCAGGTGGTTAAGGCGCAGGATGGTCC
>NW_026267816.1:5329-8155 GCF_000697945.3 Frankliniella occidentalis
ACACACACACACACACAGTCACACTAACTGCCCCCACTCCCCATCCCCTCTCCATCAACGCACCGCTAACCACCCATGTTTCTCTCTTGGCTGGATGGACATGAGACCATCCGGGTTTGAGACTGGAGGACATGAGACTGGACATGAGACTGGCTGAAGTGCCGGAGGGGTGCAGGTGTGACCGCAGGACACCAGACCACAGCCAGCGGGCCCAGTCTCATGTCTGAGAGGAGCAGTCTCATGTCTGAGTGAAGCAGTCTCATGTCTGAGGCAAGCAGTCTCATGTCTCGGACGCAGACATGAGACTGCTGGTCACAGACATGAGACTGCTCGTCTCAGACATGAGACTGGGCCCGGTGGTCGTCGTATGCGGTCACACCTGCACCCCTTCGGCACTTCGGATAGTCTCATGTCCAGTCTCATGTCCTCCAGTCTCGATCCAGTTTCAAACCCGGACGGTCTCATGTCCACCCAGCCTCTCTCTTTTGCAGACCCGCTGGATGACGACGCCTTCAAGGTGTGGGACGTGGAGGCGGACGGCACGATGACGCTGAAGGACTTGCCGTCGTGCCCCGAGTGCGGCGAGCGCGGCTTCAGGTCAAGGCGCGCTCTGCTCAAGCACCGCAAGGAGGCCCACCTGGGCGAGCAGGCCGACCGGCCGCACGTGTGCGTTACCTGCGGCTCCCGCTTCAAGCGTGCCGCGCACCTGTCGCGGCACGTGCTGCTGCACACGGGCGAGCTGCCCTACGGCTGCGGCCGCTGCTCCGCGCGCTTCCGGCGCCGCGACCACCTGCTGCTGCACGAGCGGCGCCACGCCTCGGAGCGGCCCGGGCGCCAGTCCTTCTAGTGTGTTACTCGTGTTACTGTGTTACTGTGTTTTATAATCCTCTTGTCAAGTCTGAAATGTCGTGTCGTGTAATTTACATTCCAACAATATCAATTGTGTCTGTGTTTTCATAAATTTTACAAGTTTGCATGTAGCTTTTCTACAATAAATATTTCGAATTGTCTTTATTTTATGTCTACCGTTTGTGTGGTCCCTAAGTTTGCCTGCTTCGCGACTATTGTTTGCAATTGTGAAGTCTCTCAATGCTTTTGTCTGTCTGCAGGTGGTGTATCCGAGGACTTGTGTCAGTCGTGTGGTTCGTCGGTAGATGGGGAGGATGGTGACGCTTCGCACAAATGCGATAACTCCGCCGCCCCTAAAAAGACTGCACAGGCGTTCTCGAGTAAAATTTGCGCGAAGGCGTTCTCCGTCTCGACCAACCTGGTGGTGCACATGCGCACGCACACGGGTGAGAGGCCCTACAAGTGCCACGTGTGCTCCAAGAGCTTCGCGCGGCCCGGTACGCTGCGCGACCATCTTCGCGTGCACACCCGCGAGAAGCCCTACTGCTGTCAGTTGTGTGGAGAGTGCTTCGGCTTCCGCGCCAACCACAGAGCCCACGTGCTGAAGGCTCACTCCGAGACTCTGTGAAATGATTTGTCGAAAATACATGTTTCATAGTTGAAGTGGAACTGAATCTTATTTCCCACTCACCCCTTCTCTACCTTCTCCGTGCGTCACTCACAGGTGAGGTCAGGGAGTCGTCTTCTCGTCTCTAACTGGTTGTTCTTTATGTCGACAGGTGTGTGGAGTGCGTCCGGCCAGGCCATGCCTTTCTCATCCAAGGACTTGAGCATCATGCTGCGCTCTGACCTGTTCCGGGCGATGCCGGAGGGGGTCGCTGTCGGCCCCAACAGCCGGAGCTCCTCTTCCTCTGCCGATGACCCGGAGCGGCGTTGGTGGTGCAACGTGTGCCCGGCAAAGTTCAAGATGAAGCAGCACCTGGCCGTGCACTACCGCTTGCACACGGGCGAGAAGCCGTACAAGTGCCCGCATTGCCCCAAGACGTTCAGGCATCGCAGCAGTCAGGACTACCACGCGCAGGTGCACCGCCGTGATCACGAGCTGCAGAAGTTCCTCCAGGAGAACTGTAGCCAACCTCCTCCGGGTCATGGAGGACCTGTCGGGGCCCCGGGGTCTACGGGGCCGTCTGGGTCCTTAGCACCCCCAGGACCCTCCGGACCCTCTGGAACTTTAGGACCCTTGGGACCCCAGGGACACCCTGCATTGTCTGGTCTTCCGGGTATTCCAGGGCTACCGGGGCCTGCGGGAAAATGGGGCCTATGACAGAAACCACTTTATAGCGATCGTCGTTTTTGCCCTTTTTAACTTAATTACTTTTTTTGCGAACAAATGTTACCTTTTTGTGTATATTATATTTGATGATGGACGTAGCCATTGGATCGTTTACAAAATATAGACTGGATACCTAGGGTTCTCTACCGGGGCCTCTCTTGTTACAGTTCCTGTAGGTTTATTTATGTATATTTGTGACATATTTTATCATTATTTGCCTGTATTCCAACGTACTAATTAGTCAATATGGAGAGGTGTTGGGCTTCCATTATACTGTAACATCAGCCATTAAATACGTTTCATTGCATTTTATCCTAGGTAATTCTTTTCTTGTCCTTTCTGTCTGATAATTCTTTGAAGAGTCATTTTCGTCTCTCTTATTCATTGTTTCAGGTTTGTCATCGTACAGGTTTCGTTTCAGTGTTCTCCGCAGCTTTCTGACAGACTGCTCTCTGCCCATCCAGGTGACATGGACTCAGCAGGCCTCTTCCCGAGCTTCGACATGAGTTCCAACGAGGGGCCCTGCTCTATGCCGAAGTTCCAGACCTCCACTGCCAGAAAAACCTACAGCCACTCCTGTAAAATTTGTCGCTGTACAGTGAAAAGTACAGTAAGTCACTGTTATTTCCGTGTTTTCACCCTAC
>NW_026267816.1:11951-13201 GCF_000697945.3 Frankliniella occidentalis
GGGGGGGGGGATAGCGAGGCTGGCGCCGCTGCGCGAGTCCCTGAGACCTCCCGCACGCGCCGCCCCCGCACGGCCCGCCGCCCACGCACGCGCCGCCCCCGCACGCGCACGCGCCGCCGCCGCCCGCCCAGATGGTTGCCTAACAGAGCGCCCGGCTGCAGGGCGGCGTCCCAGCCGTCCTGCAGCCCGGCCTGTGGGCCATGCCGTCCGGGATCACCGCGCCGCCGGGGATGGCCATGCCGCCCGGGCTGACCGTCATGCCCCTGGAGGAGCACCATCACCATCACCACCAGCAGGCCCACCTCGGACCCCAGTACGGCGCGCCGCCCAGGTCGCCGTCACCAGAAGTCAACGTGGACGTGGACGACAGCCGCGGTGCCACACAGTGACCCGCGTGCGGCGGCCAGGATGACGACGAGTGAGTGAACAAGGACAACGCGACATGTTGCGGTTCTACTCGCACCGACTCGCACTTGTGACTTATGTTTGAAACATATCCAAGGTGTTCTTTCAAAAGGATCCCAACTTCTAGTCCATTTCGATATGACATTCCCGCTTAGCAACAGAGAGGGGTGGCCAAGCCAACAGTCCTTTCTGTGCGTCATATTTTTAAAGAAATATAAGTGATAATTATTAGGTTGTTTGTTGTCTCTTAATTAACAATCAGACGCTCGTTTTAGCCGAACGTCTAATGACCTGCAAGTGAGGTGTTCTGTGCATTTTTGTCGAATTATTGTTTAAGATCATTCTACAAATTAACTTATGTGATCATTGTTTTAAGAGTATTTAAGAACTGTTATGAGAATATGCATGTACCATTTAATGCCGAATGCACTCGGAGACCAATGAAGTCATTTCGCTTTTGATTATGTTTTTCATATTTTGAGCTTACTTTGAGTTGTTACGTTACTTCATATATTTTGGTACAGTTTACGTTACCTGATAAAAACATTCCTTTTATTATGTTCGAATTTATTTCCATTTCGTTGTTAAGTCAAGAGGTAAAGTGGATTACATGTTGGTGGATGCAGAATAGCTTTAATTGTTAACAGTACAAAGATTTGTTCTAGCCTGTGTTTCACCACCAAAGGATCTTAATTTCTGATAGCCAAATATGTTATTTTCCTGTGATACGTTCCCCAAATATTAGTTGTTTTTAAATAGCCCTGTTTTATAAGTGTTGATTATAGACGCAGTCGAAGCCTTTTGTAAATAATGTCCTTTCCTTTTGCTGTTCTGTTTTGTATCTC
>NW_026267816.1:13561-15522 GCF_000697945.3 Frankliniella occidentalis
AACGGTGGTGGCGGATTGAAAGGAACAATGCCTTCCCAAGTAGAATGTTTCATGCGCCGGAGCTGCGCCGGAGGTGCGCGCGGCGGACGGAACACTGCGCCGTTCGCAGGCCGGCGCACCGCATGCGCATGGTTCTTGTCCAGGTTAGCGCGATCCGTGCGAGCCACCGGGCGCGCAGTTGACGCGGACGCAACATTCAGCAGCCCGCTAGCAGCGCGCCGCGAGGACCGTGCCAGCAGTAGCGCTTGTCCAGGATAGCGTCCCCGCCCCCGGCCCGCCGGGCGGGTCCGCTGGACCGCCTCCCCACCGGTCCGCCCGGGGTGCGCTTTTCGCACTCCCAGCGCACGTCCCCCGCGGGCCGGTGGCGGGGCCGCTCTTTTGGACAAGCACTGCTGCAGACACGCTCCGCGCGGCGCACTGCGAGCGGGGTGCCGCATGCGCAGGTAGCCGGAGAAAAAAAAATTTGATCTGCGTCCGCCGCCCGCCGGATGCCTCCCCCCCATGTCCCCGCTCTCCCCTCCCCCCGCTCCCCCCTTCTTCCGCTCCCTCCGCTCCGCTCGCTGTGCTGAGTTGAACCCGAACCGCCTGGAGAGCTGCTTGCCTGCCGTGCCGATGGACCCGAGGAGATGACGCCTTTACCCGCTGAGCTAACCTGAAACATGTAGAGGGGGGGCAACGGCGAGCCGTGTGCCTCAGCGCGGCGCGCGGGCGGGCGGCGCACGGCGGCGCGGGCGAATGTTTCCATTACTCTCATGCCTTTCCTAATGTACTCAACGAGCCACGGTTTTCACTATCCGCATTGTATTATGTTTGTGCTTGTTTAATTATACGGGCAGTCGAACTAATCGCTTTTAACACAGAGGTATTGTAGGCGTTTTGAAACAACCCCAGGCAGAAAGAGCTATGAAACATGCGCCTCGGAACGTACTACCAATATGAGACCTATCATAACAGCTGAAATTCATTATCACTTCGAAACTTAAATATTGCTATGATTGCTATGATGCTGGAAATTAATTATTAAATATTACGAGCACTGATTCAATGCAAGTCAACCCCGAGCCATGTATAAAGTAATAACATTTTTATGCTATGTTGGCATTGCCGTTTCTGCAGCAGACGATAAAAATGCGCGCGCACATCGCCCGCCAGGCGGCAGGATTTCATGGCGAGGCCCTATCAGCCCGCCAGACACGTTCGCCTCAAGTCAAACGCGCCGGGAACATACGGCCGTTTGCGACATTGGTGTATAGAAGGCCCGCCCACAGCACGCGGGCAGGTTAGGCATCACAATCGCAAAGCACAACACCACCGCAGTGCAGACGGCGCAACGCGCCGCCCGATGTGCGCCAGGACTGCTCGCGGCGAACAGCGGGCGCAGACGGAGGGCGCAGGCCGCCACAGCACCGCCAAGCGGGGTGCGCTGCCCGATGTGCGCCTGGAGTGCGCGCGGCGCAGAGCGGGCGCGGGCGGAGGAGCGCGGGCCGCCACAGCACCGCCAGGCGGGGCTCGGCAGCGCCCCGCTCGGCTCGCCCGCCCTAACTGTGCATACGCGATGTCCGCGGCGCGGACCCCCAGCGGGGCGCGCGAACAGGGTGCATTCGAAGCGCGCCAATGAAAGTCGACTCGCAGTCCGCCCCGCGTTTGTCCGCGCGGCCGAGTGGCGGCAAACCACGCCAGGCGCAGTGCGCTAGCTGTCTGCCTCAGGGTGTTCGCGCGGCCCCCGCCGCGTAGAATCCGCGGCGCGGAGTGGAGGAGGAGTGCGCTTTCTTGGTGTGCCTATGATGCGCTTCCGCATCGCAGGCACAGACCGCCCGGCGTATGTACCATAGGCGCAGTCCGGGCGGGGACCGCGCCGCGCAAGCACGCCAACGGCACTGCGGGCGCAAATACGCGCGGCGCAGCTGCGCATTTATTCTACTAGGGTTCGCCGCGCCGAACACCTTCACGTGCTTGGCGCC
>NW_026267816.1:15824-18430 GCF_000697945.3 Frankliniella occidentalis
AAAATAACGGTACTTCCCGTAGTCATTACGTAATATGCTACGGGATTTTTAACAGTGAGCAGCAGTCCGCGCCCAGGAGGGGTTCCAGGGGGTTTCGCATCTTGCAGAGGGTTTTCATCTGAACGAGTCACCCGACAAAGCATCTTTCGCAGGGTCTCCCGAAAACTAGAAACGAACATAGCTGTGGGATTTCGACACCCTCACAGAGGTGTCAGCAAAAAGGGAAATAAAATAACTCTGCAAATCGCGCTTTCAAGCAGTCAAGTTCCAACCAAGGGGCGGCCAACTCGAAAAACACGCGTACACAGAAATACTTAAGAAACACTGTGAAATACCAGAGAATACATAGAAATACACTGAAATACAAGCCAAAAATACAAGAAAAATACACAGAAATACATGAAACACACGCAAGTGTACAAAGAAATACAAGAGTTGGCCGCCCCTCGGTTCCAACACAACTATATTTCCAGATTTATTTCTGATCCAGTCGGCGTGTAAGTAAGAGGCGGAGGGTGTCGCGCGCAGACATGGCGCGCGTCTGTTTGCCCGGTGGGTCCCCCCGGTGGTGTGCGGCAAGGGCACCAGACCGACCAAACTCTTATGCAAACAGGGTCGGGTATCAATAGGCGTGGCACGGCCGGGCCGGGCACGGCGCTGCCGGCCTGTAAACATAAGCAAGCGGCATCATAACTCACTGCTGGGCGTGTCAACCGCCCCTCGGCCCGCCGCGACCCGGCAGGCCCACCCCGCGAGCAGCGCCGGCCACGCCTCGCCATTTAACATTCCTGGTGACGGACGGGCCGCTCCTGATAACGCACAAACGCAAATGCGTATGGTCTTCCAAAGAAAAAAAAACATTAAAAAAAAACTTTTTTTTGAAAAAAAAAGACAGATTTTCTGAAACGAATGGGAAACGACACACGCTTTGCTAAAGCTCGCCAAGGTGGCGCAGAGTCGTCCCTCTGTGATACGGCGAGGATCAGTGGCACTCAAAGTGGAGTAGAGATTGGGGCGTGTGGGACTGCGTCACACCTTTGTTTGGACAGCGAGAGGAGGGGCGAAAACTCATTTCGTGATGAAAAGTCAACAGCGCTGATGGCTTCACCAAGGTGAGCGGCGGCGGGGGGCAAGCTCGGCGAGCGGCGCGGAGCGCACTCTATTGGTTTGGGACGAAATCGTTTGGGGCTGCCGCTGCCGGGGGTGGAAGTCTCAAAGCGGGGGCTCGCGGAAATGACACTGCGTCACTCGCGATGGCGTTAAAGTTAAAACTTATTTTCAGTGTTTTTTTTTTCTGCAGCTCCACCAAGACCGCCATACACAAGAGATGTACCGTGTTTAAAGGCTAATACACCACAGTATGCGGGTTTGCCTACCCGATCTGCCCGTAAGCCGCCATGGCCCCTTGGGTAGGCAAACCCGCAACACGTGTGGAGTATTAGACTTTGCACACAGTACAATTCCTCCCTGTTTTCGGACTAGTACAGTAGAGACTCGATATCTGACGCCGCGACAGTTAGCGTAGGTATAGCGCGCTCGCTGCTTCCGTGCTCGGCTCGCCCCCCTTCTCCGGCTGACGAGTCCGGCGAGCCACCGGTGTCGGTAGTCAGCCCACCGGCGACGTGCTATGTTTCTATTGCCATCTCTCTCGCACACGACAGTTATCGAGGCGACAGTTATCGAGTCTGTACTGTAGGTGACGGTAGCGCAGTGCAAGGTGGTAGAAAAGTCCTAAATGAGTACCTGTGCACTCGCAGGACCCCGGGGGCCTCAGTGCGACCTGGTGGCCCCCGCGGCCCCGCCCAGGCCCCGCCCGGGTGGCTCCATTACCGGGGCGTGGCCAGACGCGACGGATTCGCAATGAAGACAAGTCAGTGTATGAAGGGGTGGCGCGCTGCCCCGTGGGGACCGAGCCGGGCGGAGTCGGGCTTCGGAATTGGATTTGAATTTGTAACGGGGTGATGCGGACGTGCCCCTCGCGGGGGGTAGCTGCTGCAGCAGCAACCGCTTTAAACACACCAGGCAATCCAGCCCGGGAGCGTCAATTTCTCTTCCTTGCTGTGGAGCGGGGCAGATCTTGGTGAAAACTACTCTTTACTTCGATGCATTAGGTATGAAGCTTAAGCTCAACTCAATTGAGTTGATTTGCGACACTAATTACGTGAGAGTGCTGCTGGAAAATGTTGCCTATCCCACACACATTACAGCCCCTTTTGTCAAATCTTGAAGTACTACTCCAACTCAAAAAGTCAAAAAGTGGAGCGCTTATTACTTTGGAGAGTGTATTTGGAGAGAAAGAAAAACGGTAATAGTGTATCATAAGGTTTATTACTGGTCTTACTGTCAATCATCTGCACACCTTGGTTTTTTGCCCATTTGAACTGAAAAAAACTCCCCACACGGAAGATAGACGTCTATAGATGATCGACCATCCTCTGGCTCATCTCTTTTGGTAGATTTCTAGAGATAGACATCTATTGGACATCTATTAACCGTCTTGCTATCGACGAGTGTGTGTATAAGGATCTCAATTAGGTCTGCCTCTAGATGTGCCTAGACCGTACAAAGATAGACATTCCCTCACACGACTAATAGACGTCTTCAAG
>NW_026267816.1:19704-23810 GCF_000697945.3 Frankliniella occidentalis
TCAACACTATCAATACCCATTTTTGAGCATATGGATCTATTAAGGCACCAAAAAGAATTTATTTTAACAAGTCAAACTTTAAGGGGTTCAACTGTGATGTAAGGCCTTAATTTAGTACATGTTACGACTCCTTGCTCGGTGGGGTTATCGCTGATGTACAGGGAAGTTGCTATCTTGGCCCCTAACTGGAACGGTGCCATGCCTCTACGCAACGGAAGCGTCCACGAAATTGCAAAAATCACCCCATATAGTCCAAACAAGGAGCTTCTCCGTGTATCTAAGGTTTTTGAGACATATCAATACTGAATATTCCGTCCACACCTCATCAACTGCAGCTCTCTTGGCCGCCAGACGGGTTCTCTGAAGCTCTAGGCTTACCCTTCTGATAGAGGTGCCGCACCAGAGCTGCACATTTCGGCCTCTCAAGGCGTAATTTTTCGGATTTCAAAACCAGGTTTGGGTGGCATTTATAAGATAAATGTAGAATTTTGAGAGCCTAAGAAAAACTATTGAGGGGATGAACATTTGGCAGTGTACGTGTTCCGTCCGGGTCCAAGTGCCGCGTCGCGGGAGGAGGCGTGTGCGGTTCGGCGCACATGAGACATCGGATAGCTCCATTCGACCACCGTTAATTGTCGTCCGGCCGTCGTAACGGCAGGTTTGTCCTCGCGGAGTGTCGCTCCGCCCGCCGCGCCCCGCCGCCGGCCGCCCTTCGATTCGGAAAACGACATCGTTTGTGTATGTTTACCACTCATTCCATCAACTATTTACACGCCACCGTAAAAGCCGACATAGAACGCCCGGCATCGCGGATGTAGAGAGAGAGAGACACGCGAGGCGAGGAGAGCTCGGCCAGTCTTAAAATCGTAATATTTGCCGCTTTAACGGGCCAGTAGTGTACTGTATACTGCACTTGTGAGCGATCGACACACCCAAGAGGCCGGCGGCGACCCAGGCCGACCCACAAGTCACCGAGAGAGCCAGCTGGAGTCGGCGCAGAGCTGCGGCGACACTGCCAAACCCAAGACCGAAAAAAAAATACAAATAAAGACAATATAATTTTTATTTTTTTCTTGGGAATTTCTTTCAAAAGAAAACTCAATGTACCTAATGAGCAGCTTTTCCAGTTTTCAACGCGAGGAAGCTCCGTGCAACTCAGGAGGCTGCAAAATCTTCCCTCCGCCGCCCGAACAGCTGGGGCGGGCTGGCGTGCCGTGTGCGCGGTGCTCTGGAGATTTCTTACACGGCTGGCTAAAGCCGTATCGCAGCCCAGCCCCCGATAGATTCATTGCAAGTCGATTTCCCGCAGATACACCATCTCCGTGTCTGCACCGTTACCCCGTTAAAAATGTATAGGGTGTTAACGGGCCGTTAGTTGTGCGCGCTGAATTGGAGGAGGGAAGAGGGGGTGGAGGGGGAGTGTGGGGGAGAGGGGTGGGAGGGTGACTCCCAGTCGCCAGGGAGTCCTAAAGAAGCTGTAGTTAGCGCCGGCCGCCCCCTGCCGCTCCCACCCCCGCACCTGTGCGAGGGCTCCATTCGATTCGATTAGAAACGCGGGCCGCCCGCCCCGCCGGCCCCGCCCTCGGGGGGAGGGGTTTGCCTCGCTCAGCCTCCTCCATGGCGCCGCCGAGTGAGGAAAGGATTCCCCCCTTTTCTACATACGGATTTACTCATAGAGGCCCCTGTGGCGTAGAGAGAGCCCCACCACTGTCATAACTTTAAAAATGTTGCAGATATTTTTTTTTCTATTTTTGGAAAGAGTGCTGGAATTGCGAATCGGTTCACTACACGCAAAAGCGATATTTCAATACGTATGTGTAAGGAAAATTTATCTAAATGTATGTTTCATTCAACTTTCATATACTTCACCCACTTCTGATATATTTTCACTCCCTCCTTCTTAGGAAAAGCGGGCATAGGGTTAAGTTTTGAACCACGCACACGGAAAAAAAAGATTCGCATTAACAGCTAAAACATTCGCTAGTATGGCGCTAGCTAAAAATATTAGCTCTCTAAGCTAATTTTTTAACCGTGAAAGCTACTTTCTATTTGCTAAAGTAGCACTTCTGTTTCCTAGAATAGAGAAAAATTAGCTGAGAGAGCTAATATTTTTAGCTAGCGCCATACTAGCGAATTTTTTAGCTGTTGTAGCGAATTCTTTTTTTTCCGTGCACGACCACTGTGCATCAGTATTTAATTCGCACGTAAACGATTCTTCTCGCCAAGATATTTCCCTCATGGCACCTCGTACGACATGTGGACCATCCTCGCCTTTAGCGCTGCCGATGAGGGCCCACAGGCCCACACAGCTTTCAGCCGCTCCCAGCCGGTCGCTGTGGGCGAGAGGGACGGAGACGACCTACTAGCAGAATGCGGCGGGGGGGGGGGGGGGGGCAGCAAAAAGAAAAGGGTAGGGAGGTGGCGAACCATTAATCATGCCTCCTCATAGTCTCCTCGATAATACACCAATTTCGCCTTCTCTTTCTCACTCCCCCTCCACGAGGTGTCGTCGATGGCAGCAGCGCCGCAGCGCCTCCCAGATAATGACTGTTCTCTGCGTGCCTTCGGGGCGTGCCTGGGCGTCCGCCCGGGCGCGCTGCCAGTCCGACTGTTTGCCAGGTGACGTCTCAAACGGCTAGGTAAATAATTTACAATCATTGCTCCTAAATCCGGACTAGCGCCCTAAAGTCGGACACTTTACTGTTTTTCTACTATAAAGCCCCTAAATCGAAAACGGGTATCCGGAATATAGCTTCCGAAAGTTCGCTGGATAGGTAAGACCTCCTAGAATCTAGATTTGAAGAAATATTTCCGATAACTTGCATACTGTTCTCTCCAAAAAATGCCAAACTTGCGTTTTGGGGCGGCACGAAAACGGTCAATTTTTATACTGCTTTGCAAGAATGTGGGGCTCTCAACGGCGAGTGATCGTACAACTTTCAGGTTGACATATGTGAAACAAGGACTCTTCACCTACAAGACGCCACATGAAAATTTTGTTTATCTCACTTGTGTCAATTTTGAGGAGCGATTTCCCAAAGTCCCCTAAATACGGACATAGGCTTTTACATGCATGAGTAACTGTTGTCCGGAATTAAAGCACCTTAAAAGCGATCTTTAAGCAGTTCTGGCGGCTTAACTATACCAGATAGCAAAATTTCGAAGGTAGGGTAAGATAATTTTTTTTCATGAAGTTTCTATTTCCCCCAACAAATTTTAAGTTTTCATAATTTTTGAAGGCTGTCCGTATTTAGGGCACTTTGGTTTCTAGAAAAGGACACGATTCAAACTGCTCTCAACCTTACACCGCTGTCTCCAAAAAAGTTTTTCGGACGGTTATAGGTGGGTCTTGACGAGAGGATTCTAGAATCCCCAACGATTTTTCATACTTCAAAAATTACGGAAGATACAGGCGTTTTCCTGCAAAAATCGTCCGGATTTAGGAGCATTGATTGTATTGAAATATGAACGTTTTATATTTGACAAATAGTATATAGAATACAGCTGTTTTACAACTTTTTAACAAAAAAAAAAAAAATAATTGAGACAATAGTAGAAAAAGATTTGAATAAAATATGTTTCACTTTGTTACATGACAATAGGCTTGAGTACAAAGGAAAACATATTGATCAAATGACGTCTAAAAGATTCGAAATGACCTCATTAAGACTTTCCTGTTTAAACACACAACTCGTGGCTTTGACGCCTCTTAGGGTTCGAGGACGCTCTTGAACGTATGAACAGCTGAAAACATCCAGCAAAACAAGGTAATGATCCAAACGGCTTTTCAAAAGTGTTGGGTCCGGAGATGAGAGCGGAGTGTCGAACTTCGAGAGAATTTCTTGTTGCAAATAGAACATTCAAATGGCTTTTCACCAATGTGCGTTGGGAGGTGAGTGCGGAGGGCCGATCTTTGAGAGAATTTATTGTTGCAAACACAACATTCAAACGGCTTTTCACCAGTGTGGGTTCGGAGATGAGAGTGGAGAGTCGAACTTTCAGAAAATTTCTTGTTGCAAACAGAACATCCAAATGGCTTTCCACCAGTGTGGGTTCGGAAATGAACACGGAGGGCCGAATTTTGAGAGAATTTCTTGTTGCAAACA
>NW_026267816.1:27349-29941 GCF_000697945.3 Frankliniella occidentalis
TCTAGAAGCCGCGGTGCGTCCCGCCGCTCTAGGAGCCAATCCCGTTCAAGGAGCCGCGGTGTGTCCCGCCGCTCTAGGAGCCGGTCCCGTTCCAGGAGCCGCGGTTGTTCTCGCCGCTCCAGGAGCCCATTCCATGACAGTGCACGTAGGTCACAGTCTAAGAGCCGCCGCGGTGCGTCCCGCCGCTCTAGAAGTGTGTCCCGAGACCGTGCTAGTCGAGAGCGCTCCACTTGCACTCCTAGTCCAAGCCATAGGCAATAAGAATGGCGGCAGCAACCGCCGTCTCTAGCCCTTCACTGGCAAAACAGACTATTCACTGTTTCGCTATCGTTTCCTAGAGCACGCTCGTCAGTGCGGGTGGTCCTCCCGCCGACGGGGCCTAGAGCTGTCTCTGCTCCTGACCGAGGACGCAGTGGCTGTGCTGCGGCACCTCCCGGACTGGCAGCGAACCGACTTCTATGCTCTTGACTCTGCTGTAAAAATGCGTTTTTACCGAGATGTAAACCTTGCTGAGGCCAAGCGGCGTTACGACGCACGGAAACAGAAGTCTGGCCCGCCCTTGCGACAATTTGGTGCGGTTTGTCCGCCGAACGCTTAAGCGGTTTGTTCCCCTCCGCGACGCTCTACGGCAGGCCGAGAAGGAGTACAGTGCCGGCGAAAGAGCTAGTTCACCAAAATTGTACTGATCTAACTCGTCTTGAGAAACAGGCGGAGCAGCCTGCCGCGACTGGCCAGCAGAGGGGCGCCGCCCAGGGTGTGTCTCAGGGCGGGCCGCTGGGTGTGTCTAAAGAGGCTCTTTAGGTGTGTCTCCCGGCCAGCCCCCCTGCATGGTGTACTAGATGTCCAGCGCTGCAGCGGTACCCAATGGGTTGCCTATGCAGTAGGCGCCTACCCCAGAACAGGACAGGTCAAAGTGCGGATATAAAAACGGTTCACATGCTTGCGGACTGCCCCCGAGTTTTGTCCTGAATCGCTTTGAAAAGCCCCGAGCCGCCGCAGTGGCATTGCTCGCCTCCCCTGGCGCGCTATCACGACGTTTCACATTTCGGCTGCACACCCGACCACGCGCTGTGAGTGTGTGCGCCGCTGGCCTTGGCCGGCCCTTCAGAAATTTGAGTACGCCGCTGGAACAGCAGCCCGGTGTACGCAACGACATCGCCGTGTCCGCTTCAGCCCGATCTAATGCGAGACCGTTATGCTCACGCTCCGCCTACAGCGCCTACGCGAGCCCCGCGACAAAGATGCCATGCGGCTTAGGTCTACAGCCTGTTGTGTCCGACCCGAAGTCCGGTTTGTCCGACCTCACCCTACTCGCGGTGTGTTCGCCCAGGGTCGCAGAGAGGATCGCGTCTGTCGCGGCTGCATCTGTGCGCGTCGGCATCGCTCGCACTTGGCACAGTGTCGAAAGGCACCCGGCACGCTCACTGAGAGAGCAGGTGGCTTTCACACCAATGAAGTACCCCTTCGTCCTGAAGGACAGCCCGATGCGCGGTGAGTTCCCGCCACAGGCTGACCTCACGGATAACGCCGGCCGTGCTCAAGCACTGCTTGCCTGGTCGAATCAAAGTCTCTTCGTGCGGTTCTGATTTTGCATCTTAACGCCGCATTGAACATCGCCAACGGCGCGCGGCGCTACGATACGCGAGGCTCTGATAACAGCCCGGCTGGTCGCTGCGCCTGCTCGCAGAGGACGCCAACATGACGTCACGCCTGAGGTCGCCTCTCGGTGTGACAGGAGACACCCTCCAGCTGCTCACAATCAAGGCGTTCGTCCATGATCTTGCTAACCACGCGACTTGGCGGCTTTTGTCCGCCGAGAGCGAGAGAGGGTTGGTTCCCTCCGCAACGCGCCCTAGCACGCCGAGACAAATGCACGCAGCCGAAGTCGAGTGCGAAAATTTGCAGTGTGGCCGTCATGCCGATGCAAGCAAGTGCAAGTCCTCTGATTAAGCCGAAATAAGCTCACTCATTTAGAGCGCCCTGGGTGATGATCGATTAGAAACGAGAGTTTTTACGCCATTTCTCCGGCGTATGAGAAATTTGGCCCCTTCGCAGTTGTCGGCTAACGCAGATCAGCGCGAGTAGCGCAGCTCTCTGCCGCCAACGACTACGCGGAATGGACCCGTCCTGCACAACCTCCTGCGGCTGATGCAGGCGAGTGTGTCTCACTGCAGCTGCGGGGGTGTGGGTGCGGGATGTTTGTTTGAACGAGAATCGAAAACCGAGCATGATCAGCAGGAGAGCCTGCAAGGGCAGTACGGAGAGCGGTCATTCCGGCCCTGCACCGCGCACCGCGCCGGAGGCTGCGTTTGTTGAGCACGCCGTCGTGCCCGCCGCGTGCCATGAGCGCTAGCCCTAGACCGACCCCGTCGCCGCACTGCCCACGCGTAGGGCGAGCCCCTATCGGCGGTTCTGCAGGACGTGCTAATTGACAGCGACCGGACATCTGATCGAGTGCTAAAGTGCTCGTCTTGTCCTCGAGGGAGATTCGTCGAAAGTGTGGAGCCTGCCTGCAGCCCGTCGGCCGCGGCTCGACGTTTTGTGCATTTCGACCGAGGGGTGGGCGACTTGAATTTTTCGTGTACACAGGAG
>NW_026267816.1:32643-34594 GCF_000697945.3 Frankliniella occidentalis
CCCCCCTCCCTCTCCCTCATCTTTCTCTACTGCTCTGTTGCCGGTGGTGCCTATAATAGCAGCGCGAGGGCGCTCGCACAAATCCAAACGCGCTGTTGGTTCGAAAACGGCTTTATGAAAGGAGCGCATGGTTAATTCCGTCCCGTGGATGGCGCTATGCATAGCGCATGATATTTTCGGAACAGACGCGCCTCCCCCGCGACGACGGCAGCGCGTCGTTTTCGAGGAAACTTTCGTCCCATTATTGTCTCGCATGAGCGGGCCGCAAACGAAAAGTCGTTTAAAGGCGCGTTTTGTGTGGAGGCCGCGGCCACCGGGGCCCCGCTGCTGCGGTAGCCAAGATCGAGTGAAGATAACGCGACCACGAAAACCAATACGACGCGTGCGAAATGGGGGCCTTTATGGTGGGCAGGCGGCGCGGGGCGCCGAGCGCAGGTGGTGGCACGCGCTGCAGTGTGTACACACAAAGTCCAGTTCACAGTCGCCTACCTGCGGTGCGACAGTCATCAATCTTCAAATCAACAATCTTCCTTTCTTAGAGATCATCGCCTATAGAGACGCGAAGGGAAGTATTGGGGGGCCTGTGTGCATGCAGACAAGGAGTTCGTACGCCCGCAGGCACTCCCCGTCTGACTCCCGCACACATCCATGTCATTTCAAAGTCATTGCATGCAACAGTTGCACACAAATTAGGTTGGCAGGGGGGACACGAGCTGGCACGACGCGCACGTCTAACGGCGTGGCAGCCAGTAGTGCCAACTCAAAAATTAATTTGGATATTTGAAAAAAGAAAAACAAGGCCTAGGGGCCTAGATGTCTGATCAGTTTAGGCAACACCGCGAGAACAGACGATACACTCTCAGTGGCGAGGGACATAACTTCTGTCCAGGGGCCCAGATGGACCTTTATGGCTCTGGACAAGAATT
The DNA here is from genome assembly GCF_000697945.3 of Frankliniella occidentalis. Lineage (NCBI taxonomy): Eukaryota > Metazoa > Arthropoda > Insecta > Thysanoptera > Thripidae > Frankliniella > Frankliniella occidentalis. The sequence continues at coordinate 33,570 of NW_026267816.1, forward strand.
GTCCACTGCCATTTAGGTGAGTGTTGGCAAAATCACGAGTGGGCCTGACGGATAAGCCGCATGTCACAGAATAGAAAGTTATCCCTCGCCACGAGATCGGTGCCCGCGGGCCTAAAAACAACCCCTGCACCATCATTACTTTTCTTTCTCTTTGCGCCGGGCGGGCCGGGCCGGATATGCGAGCCGGTGCGGGACACACGCGACCCCCTCTCTGTCTCTCGGAGGATGCGGCGGAGATGGACCGGAAACGATCACACCGCGAGCTCCGCAGCGCCCGTCTCCTCCGTCTTGTTGCCGCCGCGGCTGATTCACGGCGGCGGCCGCAAAGCAAAAGGCAAAGCACGGCAAAAAAGAGCGGCCGCGGCCGTTTAGCGCTCCGGGTAAAAACCTGTAATTTCGTCCATAAAGCACACACTAAACAAACACAGCTCGCGGTCCGGACACTTTATATCCTTCTCTTTTTTTCCCTCTCCTTGCGGGCCTGCAGCCGCCCAATGCCACGCCGCGCACACCCAGGCCTCCCCCTCCCCCTCTGGAACTGCTGCGGGGCCTAACCCCATTGTCACTGGACCGGTGCGCGGCGCACTGCGGCGCCAAGGAGACGTGACAGGCCGAGAGGGAACCAGCGCCTCGGTCACCCTTTCTCTCTCGCTCTCACTCGACTCCACCGCCTTCAAGCTCCCCCTGCTCTTCTTCTTCTTCTGCCGGAAATCCACTTGACGCCCAACGACCGTCTAGTGCTGTTCGAACATCAGCACAGATCTTCCCCACTCCTACGCGGTCTCTTTCTCTCTCTCTCTCACTCTCCTCTCCCTCTCGCTCGCGCGCGCGCCCCCGGCGGGGTGCACGGCTGCAGCGCCTGGGCCCCGGCAGGAAACGGCTCCACCGCGACCCTCCCCGTTGTTTCCTGCCGTTCTAATTGCACAATTAGAATAAATACCGCACAACACAATTACAATGCTCTCTTCTAATCCCCCTGATGCGCGCGCCGCACCAGAGGATGGGAACAGCAAGAAAGTGCGCTG
>NW_026267816.1:34644-35759 GCF_000697945.3 Frankliniella occidentalis
CAAGCCTTACTCGCGGATGCTGTGCTTGGAGACTTCGCGATGATCGAGTGTCCGTAGTCGCGCCTGCCGGTGCACTCTCCGTACTGCACTTGTTGGACGAGTTTCCTGTCGCGGTACGCCCACCTACACCTGCACGGTGTGCATCTTCGTCAATTGGAAAATGTTAACGCCCGCTACGCCAGCACTGGGGCCCAGATCGCAGCCTGATTACCTAGTCCTGTCTAGGGTTCGAGATCAAAGTAAATTACTTGTAATTTTGAGTAAATTACCCAGTAAATTACAGTTTTTTACTCGTCCAAAAATGGGTAATTTACTCGATAAGGAAATTATTTGCAGAATTAACCTTAATGAGTGCATGTGTTGTGAGTGCCAAAGTAAGAAGAGGAGTTCCTGTCGTGTTCCAGCACACACTAAACCCTTATGCATTTTGTTGTGCATAAGACTTGCAGGATTTCATGCAGCCATAACATCATGCACAATTTTGTGCATAACTATGTACAGTGTGTGCATAATTATGCACATTTTGTACACAATTATGCATAAAAATTTGTGCATACTTATGGCTGCATGAAATCCTGCAAGTTTATGCACAACAAAATGCATAAGGGTTTAGTGTGCAGCAGAGCTCTCTTGTTCGGTCGTTTTATAACTTGATTATACCTCATGTTCATCTTATCCAATAAATACTAAATTTTAAAGTTAGCATAAAAATGTAGATTTTTTTGGAATGCTCATACATAAGCTTTATTGAATTCATAACAGACAAAAAATAGTACTCAATGATTAAAAAAGAACGTGAAAGATTGAAATAATCGCTCTCTTTTCCGGAAAATTTACTGGCAACAAATGATACTATCATTCATTCTTTTTACGAGTGAAGGCGAACTACTGGTAGATTCGTTTGGTCACTCATTTGTCAAGAGAATTTAATGAAATTAATGGCACTGCCACGACAAAATTGCCGATTCTTGAACAAAAGCAAGGTTCCCCGCTCTACACTCAGGCCTCACGAACCACCACTGCCGCAGTCTTGAAATGCATGCCTGCCATGCAAAACGCTATGGTAAGTACGCACTTCCAAGTGCGTGCCATGGCAGGCATGCACTTCCTAATGC
>NW_026267816.1:40679-46702 GCF_000697945.3 Frankliniella occidentalis
CGCATCTGCCGAGCAGAATACGTAGTACTTCACTTTGGTCATCGCGGCCGGGTCCTAACAATCTTTGCATCTCCGTCGCGACCACTTTGACCGCCTGGCCAGTTATCACGCTCTCACGCTGACTAAACAGTTCAACAAGACTGTTTAGTTAAAATCAGTGAACGATTTCGCGTGATGGGAACTTAAGACTCCAATCCATGCCTGGGAATAGCAGATTCTTAAAACACTTTTTGGGACAAATTAAAACAAGAGAAATCAGTATGCTATTACGTAAAAGGAGCGGAAATGAAAAAGTCATGGAAATTCAACGAAAAACAAAGACACAACGAAATTGATGTTTGACAACAATTATTTTGTAACGGGGGCTCAATATCAGGAGGATGATGGGGTACTCGGCGGGTAAAATCAGCATCTCCAGGGGGACGCACGCGTCCTTCTCGCTCACTCTCAACTGAACAACGACGACGACCACAACGCCGGGCGAAGCGCCGGAGCTCTGGCGGGGCGGGCGGAGCGGGCGGAGCGGGCGGAGCACACTGTTAGAAAAATCCACAGTATTTGGTACGGTAAATGATTGGTCAACTTGTTTCCCGGTCAAACCGTACCCATTACCGTAGGAGGTACAGTAAAGGTACAGGGACACCGTAGTTCATTGGTACAGTGAAGCCGTAGTAAACACTGTACCTGGTGTAAAAGATTCTGGGCGGTTAAATATTCCCCCTCCAACGATAAAATATTTATGCTTCATCAACATAACAAATATGCGTCGAATGTGACAAGGATACAATCAAAACGATGAAATTGTTTGGGTGCTGTTTTATTATATTCAATGCATACGATGAACACTTATCACTTCACTTGCAACACATCAAAACGTACAGACACACCGTCAGGATATAAAGATATAATCTAAGCAAATAACTTCTTCCAAAGGGAGAGGTGGAGCTGAAATAAGAACATACAATTCAGTGCACTATTTATACATATGATAGACACAGTTTCCTAAAAACATATTACAAATATACTCACATCAAAGTCCCCCGTTTCAGAAGATCACATCCCGCGTCAAAATATTTAATTAATATCAGTCCTCTCTTCAAATGAAGAACTGGAACTTGGGTCTTTTGCAGCCAGCTAGCTATATATAATGTAAGAGTTATCTAGTCTTCTGCAACATGAAGAAGGAATTATTGTAGGTTAAGAGGTTAGGAGTTATATAGGCATTCATACCAGAAAGGAAAGAAATTCTTACCTGTCACGTATTCACGCGACGATCAAAACGAAGTCACATTCCGATTTAATATTATTAGAAAAGGATTCACGAACAATGCTTAGCTCAGACTTACTAATACATGAAATTACAAACGCTCCAAACAAACACAAGATGGGTTTCGGTTCAATTTAGACACACGAATTTCTCATACTACAGCAGAAGGTTTGCGTTGCGTCGTCTGCCATCTTCTGCTTGCTGTTGTGTGTGTTGTTAGGTTGTTAGTAGCTCTAAAAGCTGCTACATTAGACATTCTGATTTTGTTTTACTTTTATCTCTTAGTCCAGACATATTAAAGGGCAGGAAGGTTTCAATGAGTTTTTGTAGTAAACCAACTTTGTGACCCTCAATAGGTTATAAACAGGGAACAACTCATTGCTCAAACGTCATGGTACGGTAATTTTCTGTACCCTCCTCTGTACGGCGTTACTGTTATCACAGACTACAGCAAATTTCATAAGACAGTACTGTACTGTGGTCAAACCGTACCAAATATTCTGTACCATAATTTGAAATTTGGTACAGTATTTTTAACAGTGCACCCGAGGTGCAAAGAGTCTCCCCAACAAGCATCAATCCTGCTTAGCGTGGCGCCGGGACTATGCGCGCCGCTCTGGGAGCGAGCGAGAGAGAGAGAGAGAGAGAGAGAGAGAGAGAGAGAGAGAGAGTGAGAGAGAGAGAGAAGAGGTTGGGGGAGATGGGAGGGGCGTTACGCATGTTGCAAATAACGCCCAATTATCACATTCTGCGAGTTGCACGGGGCGTGGCGTGGCGTGGCGTGGCGTGGCGGGCCGGCGGGCCCTGGCGGCCGGGGCAGGCCGGAGTGAGGCAGGTCATGGGCGCGTGAGAGCCGCCCTGAGTATCGCCCCGGTGCGGCGGAACGCAGCGCAGCGCGGCCCAACGCAACGCGTCGTGACCGCGTGTGGGGAGGGGTGGGGGCGGAGGGGGGCTGCATCGCGGTGCTGGTGGTTGCGTTCGCAAAACAGAAAAAGAGAGAGGGAGAGAGTAGGGGCCGTAGCCGTATTCGCCTCTCCTTCTCGTCTTCCTCGCACTCATTTCCATTTCGGAACTGGAGCGAGAGCCCGCCGCACGGCCGCAGTCCGGCCCGGCCAGCGGGCCTACCTCTGCCGGAGTATGACTCATCGCTTTGCCCGGAGGGCGCTCAGCCGCTCAGCCGCTCAGCCACGGCGGCGGGGCGAGCTTCGCAGAACAGAGATGCTCATGCTCTGCTTGTAGTACTTGTGATCGGGTCGCACGCCGGCCGAGCGTTCGATTCCCAGGTGGCGGAGGCGGCAAGCCGTGCCGGAGAGGGACGCACGTTTTGGGGGAAAGTTTCAATCGTGAACATAGAAGGCTTATCTACCTTGTGGGCCAGGTTGTACGGGCAAGAAGTGTAAAGATAACACATTTATAGTACCTGAAACCCGAAAGTCTAGACGTAATTGAGACCGACACCCGCTGCCACCACAATTACTGAAGCTTTACCAATCCAATCGAACCGAAGGCCGATGAGAATGCGGATTGTTACAATTATTCTATAATATGTGTTGTGACATACATACATACATACACACACACACCCCACACAAAGACCAAAAAAAAATTGAGCGCATCACCAATTACAACAAAAACTGCACCGCACGTGTTTTGACTAAACACGTCATGCAAATACGGCGTGCGTGTGCGCGGCGAGTATGTAACATATGCAAGTGGGCGCTCCCGGACGCGCAGACACGCATCATATCGGGGTGCGCGGCGGGCTGGGAAAACAGAGAGAGAAAGAAACACAAGAGTCGGAGGAGGAGAGGAAGGTGCGAAATGAAACGAGGCGGAAAATAGCAGCGCCCCGGCCGGCCGGGCCGGGCCAGCCATAGCCAGTTTGTTGAGCTGCTCGTTGCAAATCACGTGCGATACGCATCGGCGGCCGCCCGCGCCGCGCCGCCCGGGCACCACCACCACCGGTGTGAAGGGCAGGCACTGTAAATCCTGGAGCGAGGTTTCTTACTTAAAAGAAGCGAGACAATCTTTCATTGCCTCTGTTGAGCGATAAGTCTTCAACCTCGCTCTGTGTTGGTATTAATTTTGGGATATCGCTCTAATCTGGTATTAATAATTTTACATCGCTCAATTTGAGTATGAAATTTAAAACCTCGCTGCCAATTAGTATTAAACTTGAAAACCCCGCAAATTCACTGTTAATTGGTTGGAATGCTTTAATACTAAAATATTTGCTGTCCCTAGGAGACAGTTTTGTGACATATTTGTTGAATTATACAGTAGAGACCATGAACTAGAATAATACGGGGCTTACCTAATAAACACACTTTAATTCATCAATGTTCGGCCCAACAACACTTTGGGGAGGGTTGGGTACTTTGATTCACTTCCAGAGTATTAAAAATCCACAGTGTAACATTGTTCTTTGCCTCTGAAGGCAGTATAGAAGCACTGACCCCATCCCTTGATTTGTTGGTTCACTGGGGTTATAGCAGGTTATTATAGTCTGAGCAGAAAGCATAACCACAAAAGTAGACTCAGACTAATGTTTAGATGCACTAATTCAGGTTATGAATAGGTGTTCACACTTTGTATGGGCGCGGTAGACAGCGAGCGTCGACAGGAGTCGATTGTCACGGCCGGGATCACTTCAATGTAAAAATAAATCTGATTTTACATCTTGCTAGAAGTTGGAGTAATTTATGGTTGCATGACAACAACACTAGCCAGCCTGCCTCAAAACTGTGAATAGTATGCTTGCCTTTGATTCGCCCCCTCCCCTCTCCCCGCTCTCCTCCTCCTCCCCCTCGCCTGTCTTCTCGTCTGCTGCCCCAAACGAGCACTAGTAGAGGAGATGGTTCTCGGCCAGGCGTATGGCGAGCTGTGGCCCTCAGGTCTACTTCCAGCAGTCGCCGCGCTGACTACTCGGCGCTGCAGTCGTCGCGCGCACAAGCGCGGCAAGCACCGAACACTTGAAATGAAATGGTGTCCACATTTGTCTTTTTGAACCTATTTCGTTCAAATTTTGCTACCTAATGTGCTACACCATGGGCCAAATAACAACGAAACAAAAGGGGAAGGGGAGGGCGCGGGTTAGTGGACACCATTCTGATGGTTAAGCTTGGAGCAGAAATAGTAAAAGTGTTTTAAATTTTGTTCTCAACAGACCTCTAAACATTTCAAAGGGAAAAGACTAATTTCCTCTGGGACTCTTGATTTTTTCACTATACGAACATTCTTTGATTTCCGTAAAATCCCCCCCCCCCCTGCTTAAGAAATGAGAAAATTTAAGGTTTTATCATAAAATCTGGGACCCTTCTTAAGAAAATGACCTATGTCTTAATCTGTGGATTACCTAATTTTACACAGAAGAATAAGGGTAAGATATGGTACTTTTTTAAAGACATTATTACCCATAGGATACCTGAACCTAATGAGTCAGTCCATAATGTATTTTTATTCACTCCCCAACATTTTTGTCACCATTGATAACTTTATAGTTTTCTTACATCACAGCACAGCATTCACCTTTAATTCAAAACTTCAATTTTTTTATGACTATTTTAGTAAAGGTACCCGAAAACATCTTTAAAATGCAACTAAAAAAGTATTACAGATGTTTTGGTATGTTTTGAAATAGCATCGGAAATAGCATTAATATGGGTTTAGATGAACCAACCTTATTTCCATCAAGAGAGCTAGTACCCTGCATATTAATTTGAAATCAAAACCTGTAGTTACAAACATTTTTACCCTTACTGTAATCTAAAATATGATCATATCCGCTAACCATCGTATACTCCCTGATCATAATATTTGATAGGTTACTTGCGAAAGACGGATTGCCTCGTGATTTTCTTTTCTTTCCTTGTGCTCTCCTAACTGTGGTAAAAATTGAAAAGATAAAGAAGGTTTCTGCTAAAAAAGAATATGACTATACTACAAAACAAGTGTCTATGTGAGATAGAAAGGCATGCTGCATTCTCCAGAAATGCAGAATACAGCTGCCACTGTAGTAGTTTATGAAAGTAAAGCACACACTTTACTTAAACCTTAGGGTGTATAACACTCAAGCAGAGCACTTTCGGGTCGTGAACAAGGCCCTTTTATTTGTAATCGTTATTTTAAACTTCACTGAACGCTGCTGAGACACAGAATGTTCAGGTTATATCAGCCACAAATAAGCGCACACGGGGTATAAATAATAACCTATCCAACTTAAAATGCTCTTCAAAAATTAAACTAGGCTATTTATCCTACTGAGGGAGTAGTTGGAGACCGAAACGGAGGACTTTTACATATGTAAACGTTAAAAGTAACTTTAGTAGAGGACGGTCTGCGTGAGGTAAACAACTCAGATGCTTTCTGCTCGGCGCGGAGCAGAACAGCACTACCAGCGCTCCTGGTGAGAGAACGGGGAAGCAGACCGGACGGCCACACCTTGACATACGCACAAGGGTGTTTTTATAGTTTGAATATATTTTAAACCGGAACATTACTGGTAAAATGAGAAATCTCGTTGAGAAGATCAAACCTTAGACTATACAGTGAACAAGTCCGTACTTCAACCAGAACTTTCATTTCAAAACGCCGTTCTGCATATCGGCACCGTGCATTCGGGCCAGGTCGCAAGAAACATCTCCTCTACTAGTGCTCGTTTGGCTGCCCGTTTCTCAATCTTCTCAATCCAATACTCAAATATTTCGGTCCGGCTCGCTCATGACGCGACGCTCTATCAAGTTCTGAACGGACTGTT
>NW_026267817.1:0-7212 GCF_000697945.3 Frankliniella occidentalis
TTTTCCGAGACTGTAAACAAAAAAAAAATAGGTATAGAGTTTGAGTTTTCGATCTTAGGTTTGGTGACCACTAGAAATTGAACTCACACTAGAAACGAAGACGGGCTGATGCTTTGGGCATCTAGGCAGCTTACATATGTGACTAGAAAAATAAGAATGGCATATTTCAAGAAACTTACTCTTTTAGGAAGTATAATATAATTTGGCTCTCTTCATTAATTAGAGGCTTTAATTTGAAATAATGTGGATATGGACTGTGAACTTACCCTGGGGAAAACTGGATGTTGTTAACTTTCATGTGTTCTTTTTTTTCCTTTCTTTTGTTCAGTTTAACTTCAACAGCAGTTTTTTGAGACAAATTGCATTTGGCAGAAGCAGGTCCATTATCAGGCAGCTCAGTGCTGAGTAAAGGAGATTCGGACCTATAAAAGTGATGGCACAGTTAGAAAATTTGGCGAAAATTCTTTCTACTAAAACTAAGCAGACGGAAATTTAATATTTTATATTGAACATTTTAAAGTAACTGTAGTGAGACTACAATATGGATGTTAGCTTACTTTTTAGATGTTGTGACTTCATTCAGGAGGTTTTTGTTCTTCAGGATCTTTTCAGGCTCATAATATGTGTTGTCCAGATCCTCGACTTGGTTTTTGAGGTTGTCTTCTGGCTCGTAATATGTCTCATCCATATCCTCTATTGAAACATTTTTTAAAAAACCATAATTTGACCTGGAAAAGTTGTACGTACAGTGAAGTTAGGGAATGTAGATGTCAATGCATGAGACATGACAATCTTTTGTAGTCTCATTGATTAAATTCCATGAAATTACCTGTCTTCGTCGGCAATACACTCCCACTTATTACTTCCAGGCTCAAAATTAGTAGCAATATCATCCATTGTATTAGTTTGATCAGAGAGACAATCTTTATCTGGGGATGAGTAAAAAAGTTTTCTCCTTGATTTCGGAGTTGATGTCACAAATACTGCAGGAAAAGGGAGAAAAAGGCTTAGGTTTTCCTTTGAATTCATCATTTTGGTGCACACTTGGTGAAGATAGAATATAATAAAAACTTACGAGAAGTATTTTGACATCCACTTTCCTGATGAATGTCTAAGCTGCTTCGGTGATCAACATCACTCTCCAACAAAGTGCGACATCTGTTGGAATTTGGCAAGAAATTTATAACAAGCTATACAACCACACAACTTTTTTAAATGGATGTCTTTTGCCACAATTTTTTTAATATTTTTATTCTGTTAATCCTGAAAAAATAAGCTCAACACTTGCCCATCAATTTTCTTCTGCATCGCTTCAACTCTCAAAGACAGCTCCTTGCACCTATCTTTGTACATTTTGTAGAGTATCAACCCAACATTAGAACACCTAGACATTTTCAACAGCAAGTAAAAACCCACAAAATAAACGATAGGAACTTTGTCAGGTTCAGCGACAACTAATCCAACCCTGCAAACATGTAGCAGATGTCAGTCGACTGATGTAAACTTTTGTCAAAAATAAACAAAAGGGAGAGGTCATTGACCTCTCGCAGTTTAACCAACACTGTTCGAAAAATGGTAACATCAATGGCTACTTTAGCCCCGATATAAACAATCAAGGAACAAGAGCTTCGTTGGGGTAATACCTTCAGATATTACCAATTTTATTTACTCTTAAACCGTTCTCCTACGAACGTAAAGGTCTGTTACTTTTGTAGGGAGAAGTTTTTTGGCGGAAGTTTGTGCACCTGAACGGAGCGAAGGCAACAGTGGAGCCTCGAACCCCAAGTCTCCAGTCAACAAGTGGGCGTGTGTGTGTGGTGTGTGGTTTTGCGCGGGCCTTCTGGCGTTTTCTCTGACCTTTGTTTAATTGGTTTGATGGCAGTGGTCTTTTCGGACGAAATTGTGTTGTTCTAAACGTAGGAGGAGATGGCTTCATCGAAAAGGTCGCAGACTCTCCTACGCTTAGCTTTAAGAGCAGGTTGGACTCGCTTTTTTTTTCTAGTGACTTATGAGCCGGAGAGGTTATGTGCTTTATTTTCTTGTTAATGTTATCGATTTCATTTTCGTAGGAGATGCTAGTCTATACAATAATGTTGACTTGGATGCGTCAAATGATGCTGAGGTCCAAGATGCCGAAGTTCCCGAAGTTCAAGATGCCGAACCGAATGACGGTGCTGTGTCTGTACGGTCTGCTCAAGAGAGATCTGTATCTGATGTATGCTCGTCATCTGCCCAATCGCTCACAACATCTGAACAGGATCAGTGGAATGGTTGGTAACTTCAAAATTATTTCTAGGTTGAATGTTTTTTATCAAACTTTCGATTGCTTGCTTTTTTTTTTACAAATTTATTGTTCTTCACCCTATTGCAGATGCTCTTACTCTAGCTAAAGTCCGTAAGCTGGGGGAGAAAGAACCCCTAGATTTGTGTGCGGATTGGGTGAAGACTCAAAACATTGAAGTCTCTTCAAGTCCCATTCGGAAGCCACAAACCCCTTTGGTACCTTACTCGCCGAGCTTGACTTCAGCATCTAGTCGTAAGTACTACCATTAATGTAGCAGTTATTGCAATTTATATTTGTCCTTAGAGTTATTGTTTTCATTGTTTTCAATCAGGAGTCAGCACAGAACCTAACACCCCACAAAAGCAGGCCATGTCAAATCGGAAGAAACTAATTTTGATTAATGCTCAAAAATCATTTTCTTTCCTTGAACCTGCGCCAGTCCCTGTTGTGAAACCAGGTAAGTAGCCTCAGAGAAATTCGCCTGTCAGATGTTTCATGTTTGCTAGAAAGTCCCTAAGTTTTGCAAATGTACCAATGTTTTTTTATGTTATCAGTTTTATTTGAAGTAAATTCTGCGCCACCAGTCCAAGACCCATCAGCCCTGAGTTGTGGCTCTGGAAAGGAAAATAGAGTGTGTGGTGCAGCAATCCATAATTATGAATCTAGGACAAGCAGAGAGAAAACAAATATCACCACAGATAAACCTCCTGCCATCAGCCGTGCAGGTTTGTAATCACAATATTTATATCATCAATAGTTAATAACAACATTTTAACCATAAATGTATGAATATAAATCTGATAGTCTAATGTAGTTATACATTGCCAATTTTGTCTGTGTTGAATTTAGATTGTAGGGATTTAGTCAAAGGGACTACAAGACCTAGTCCCAGCAAGCGTTCAGCCCGCCATAGTGGCCTGAAAAGTACCTCCGAATCTACAAAAATAAAGGGCGTAGATGGCAGCAAAGATCAAGCAGGTTAGTAATCAAAACAATTTAATCTGACATGTGTACATGAAAATTTTGTAGCCCAATGGTGTTTTATTGTCAATTTTTTCTTTGTTGAATTTAGCCCGTTGTAGTGGCCTTAGAAAAGCTAATACCTCTGACTCTGAAACAGGAGATGAAATAGATAGCAGTAAAGAGAAAGGTTTGTATTGCCAACATTTCAATCAAAATAATTCTAAGTAAAAATTTGCCACACAACTTCAGATTTTGTAATTAATTGTCCTATTTTTTCAGGTAGTACAGCTTTAGTGAGAGTACCCACCCCTGATGTATTCTTATCAGAGGAGGAAGATTCTAGTTTGGCTACATCAGAAATTGCACCAAAAGGTACAGAACTAATCAGTGGAGGTAATTATGCAATACAACTCTGTTTAGTTGATAGTCATATTGCGTGCTCCCTCATTAGTTGGCGTACTCTTACAAATCATTTGGTGGCGAGCTATCTGTTTAAATGAACAGATGCACTAATTTCATTCCAATAATGAAAAACATTTGAAATGCCCCACAGTGTGAATTTTTGCTCTACTTCAACAATCAATTTTTAAGGACTGACAAAAATTAAGCCAAGTTTGATAGTTGTCAAAAAATGTACTTAAATCAATTTGGGAAGGAGTCTAATTTATCGGGTCCAGCATGTGTGCTTGTCGGAGCTTGCATTCAATTGAAATTTTTCAATTTTTATCAGTTATTGACTTTGCTTTGTTTTTTTGCAGTACATGTTAATTTGAGGAAAAAAACAGAAAAGAAATATTTTGATGGGACTGATGATGAAGAATTGTTTGGGGAATGTTCTGATGGGGATGATGAAGAGTGGCTGCCTGGTCAAAACAGAGAACGCTCTGGGTCTCATATCTCTGATGAAATGTCAGACGAAGCTTCCAATGTGGGCAGCAAACCTCCTTCAGTTCACTCCAACCATAATCCTGTTGACGGTAAGCTTCTTGTTTAATGTTAATTGACTCCCCTGAAAAAAAATTCTTGTGTTAGTATAAGGTTTTATTTTTTGATGTATTTTTTTCTAGAACGTAATGAGCATGCAGATTCTGACAATAATGATGCTGATGAACCTGCAACAGGCAAGGCCACAACAAGATGTGAAAGAAGCAAAATTACTCAACTTCGCAACTCTGGGAAAAGCTATATAGGATCAACAGGGAAGGTTGTTAAGAAGAAAACTCTTCGACCTCTTCCTCAATGTAAAGCTACATGGTGCCTCATATTAAAACTCTCAGAGGAAGAACGAAAGGAAATTTTTGAAGAGTATTGGGCACTAGGAAGTTACAACAAAAGAACTCAGTATATCTCAAACATGGTACAGAAGAAAGATACTAAAACAACTACAACAACAGCAAAAAAACAGCGAACGTGTACTCTGGAATACTCCCTGATTCACAATCAAGAAAGGATCCAAGTCAGCAAGCAGTGCTTTTTGGCAACCCTGGATGAGAATGATCGGTTTGTGAGGGGTGTGGTAGAGCGTCGGAGCAGTTCAGCACAAGTCCCAGACGACAGAAGAGGCAAAAACCCACCATCAAACAAACTATCTGATGATGTCAGGCAGGAGGTAATAACACACATAAGGAAATTCCCTGCCTACATATCTCACTACAGTAGACGTCACTCAGAGCAGCTCTACCTTGGCTCCAACCTGAATGTTTCGATCATGCATAAGTTATACTTAGAAGAAAATGGTACGAAAATATCATACAATTCATACCTGGAAATCTTCAAAAGTCTTCGTCCAAAACTTAAGTTTAAGTCTCCTAAAGTAGACACATGTGAAACTTGTGACTCCCTTCAAAATGGCATCAAACATTCTCATTCAGCAGAGGAAAAAGAAACATTGCAGCAGCAGTTAGACCTCCATGTTAGCAGAGCAGAATTTGCCTATACTTGCAAAAGAGAAGACAAGCAATCTGCAAAATCCTCAAAACAGGTGATCTCAACAATTGTTTTTGATTTAGAACAAGTTCTTCCTTGCCCCTACTTAACGAGTGGCAATGTGTTCTATCTGCGTCAGTTGAGTGTATACAATCTTACGGTGTTTGTGACAGAAACAAAGCAAGCTTTCAACTTCATGTGGCACGAAGCGATTGGTGGTAGAGGTGCAGATGAAATCGCATCTTGTCTTCTTTGTTATTTCAGTTCTTTCTTGCCTGAAACTGTGAAACACGTAATCATGTATTCTGACACATGTAGCGGTCAGAATAAAAACAGCCTCATGATTGCTGCTTTGACAATAACTGTGCAGCAGCACGAATCAATTGAAACGATTGATCAGAAATTCCTTGTCTCTGGTCACACACATTTAGAATGTGATCAGGTACACCATCAAATTGAAACTAGAAAAAAGAAAACTAATGTACCACTCCATCACCCTCAAAATTATTTTGACCTTGTCAGAGAAGTGGGTCCCACAAACAAGAAATACAAAGTGAAGGAAATGCAAGCAACAGATATCTTCAACTTTGAACCCACCATTTTAGGCACCGAGGCTCCTCTAGTGTGGCGGAAAAGTGACACTGATGGCAACAAGTTTCTGTTTAGTGATGCAGAATGGTTCAGATTTCAGAAAAAATCTCCTGGAATAATTTTGTACAAAAAATCTCTTCAGGAGGAGGAACCATTCCTCACTCTCAACTGGAAGAGAAAAAGAAATGAGCCTCTCCCAGAAATAGATCTTTTCCAAAAGAGAAATACTCCTTGTCCTATATCTGAAGCGAAGAAAACTGACTTATTGAGCTTGAGGAACTTAATAAATCCTCTTTACCACGACTTCTACTTAAATCTGAAAACTGCGAAGGATCTTATGGATGAAGACCCTGACTTGCCTCCTGAGTATAATGTAGCTTTTAAATTTCAATGAAATCCATTTTTATGCATAAGTTGTAATTAACTATCCTTTTCTCTAAAATGATGCTTGTATTAAAGTGTCAGAGTACCAGTTAGGAAATATTTCCTAGTCAATATTCTATGTCAACCTATTTTTCTATGTCAACATTTAAAAATGAATTTATTTCTATTGATTTACTGTTGTATCTTGTCAACTTGTGTTCTAATGTCTTGATAGTACTATATAGTAAGACAAAATGTTTCAACTATATAATGGTTGAGTCACCAAAGAGTGTGCAATATTCATTGTTTAAGTTTATTTATTTTTACATAATGATTTTGAGAAAGCTGTGTCTGAGAAATAGTAAACGGCATTTTTTTTTTTTACTACTTGTCATAGAAGCATGTATTCCCTCCAGTAGTCTTGTTGTTAAGAAGTCTAACTTCAGTGTTTTTTTTTTTTTTAATATGTTAATCCTATGATTTTTAGGCATTTGTTAAGAAGTTGTACTTGTTGACCCCAAGTACAGAAATTGATTAAGATAGAAAAAGTGTAATTTTTGGGTACTCATAATTTGATGAGTTTAGTCAATAGTATTACCCCAGAAAAAAAAATACTTTTTATAGTGGCTTTAATGCTCTCTAGTTAAGTTTTAAAATTATCTTACTCAAATGATTTGACTGTTTATTATATGAACTACTTAATGACTGTATACAGATTATTGAATGTGCTTCTGCGCTCCTGTTGTGTATTTTAACTACGTATTAGCAATTTACGTATTTTGAGGTAAAATTCTTTACTACATAGTTATATTTATTCCATATGGGTGTACTCATTCCCATTGCTCTGTTATTACTAACTTGAAAGTACTTGTGATTTGGAGGGCTTTAATGTCAAAAATACAAATTTATTTTTTTTAAATTTGGATATGAGTCTTTATTGACACACTTTAGTCGCTTCATTCAGCAGTCTTAAATACACTATACTATTGCCTTTACTGATCAACACATTAAAAAGCAAAGTTGAATGGTAGAGGCTAGTACATTCTTCTGGCACACCTGCTGCAACAAAAACAAAGAGAGGGGGG
>NW_026267817.1:7262-7664 GCF_000697945.3 Frankliniella occidentalis
TAGAAGTTAAATATACTTCCAGGCATACTCTGAATGACACCGAACGTGTTCAAACAACAAAAAAGCTAAATGTGTTTTTTTTTTTTTGCATGAAAGTGTATACGTTTTATTAATGATGTGCCACCATAAAATAAGCCCACTCTTCCGCTTAGAAGAAAATTTTGAACCGGCCGCATACTTTTCAGACAGAAGTGTACTTCTGAAAAAATAATAATATTTCTGTTTTGGCCATTTTGGTGAGAGAAACTCCCTCTATCGCCTAAACGGTGAGAGACAGAGCCAAACGGACGAAATTTAAATCACAGGACTCTATTTTCACAAGTTACCCCCTAGGAAACCATCAAATATTTTCTAAACTTAATAGATTGTTTCGGGGTCACTTTTGTCAGAAAAACTCCCTCT
>NW_026267817.1:8749-9806 GCF_000697945.3 Frankliniella occidentalis
AAAAATGCAGAAATGGTATAAAGTGTGGCCTTTATCCATTTTCTTCGCTGAAGTTGGAAGGCAGAGAATCATTCTGTAAGCTTTTGAGTGTTAATAACTTGTGATAAGATAATTTAAAAGTGATGATGAAGCAACTTCCATTAGTAATTGTAGCGACTCTGTAGGCTTGTATTTGGTACCTGAAGATTTGCAAAAAATAAATATTTTGCTACATTAAAAAGCAAAGTTGAATGGTAGAGGCTAGTACATTCATCTGGCACACCTGCTGCAACAAAAACAAATAGAGGGGGTCATTGAAGGATTTTGTCCATGTTGAGTGTGCCGTCAGGAATAAATAAAGCATTCAGGTAAAGCTGAAATGCAGAAGAATGTTGGGGACAATAAACGGAAGTCACAATGTTCAAATATGCTGATTTCCATTGTGTTGTTCCCCGCATTCTTTATCTTTTCAACTTTACCGAATTACTCTATCCAGCACTGTAAGCATAGAAGGTCATAGAGGAGGCATGGAAATTATTACCTATTTGAAGAACAATCTATCGAAGTAGAAGTCCTTGCTCTTGTTGGCGTGTCGACGGCGGCGCGCCCTGGCCTCCGCCGCGCCCTCCAGGCACCTGCGGCGACGAGCTCTTCACTGAACCGGCGGGCGCGCGCGCGGCCGGCCTGCCCGTCATGTGCATCCTGGAGCTGCACGGCAGCCCGCCCGTCCTGGACAGCGTACTGGTGGCGCTGAGGAGAGCCAATATTAAGGCTTTTCAGGATTCAAGCGAGTTTTGCATTTTGTGAGAAAATCCTATTAAACCGTGGCAAAAAGCGGCCGATGTAAATACGGCGAAGGGACTGAATACCCGAAAAACTTTCAATGTTCATTTCGGCTCATCAATTGTGGTTCACTCCTCACCAGGTGTCGCAACAATAATATCGTACCCTGGCTCGGATAAGGCCCACAAAAAATTGCTTTCTTCTTTACGTGGTCCAGTTCTTACATCATCGGATGAGGAAGAGAAAATTATCGTAGCAGCTTCCAGCATTTTAAAGAGAGCTATAAGTTGTCAAG
>NW_026267817.1:11021-11484 GCF_000697945.3 Frankliniella occidentalis
ATACCGAGATTAGGGGGTTTCCACACCCTTATGTCGTTCATGGGCGCGGCTGGTCACATTATGAATGGCAGCGGACTAGAAGAGTTGTGGCAAACATTTTATGCCGAGAACTCCATTCCTAAAATGCTTGGTGGCCACGCTTACTCAAGGGCTTTGCGTGCACACATCCTCACGCGGCTCGCCCTTACAACAGTCGTTTTGGAGGCAGAAGACACATGACGCACATGCAAAGCGTTTTCAACAATGTCCTTCAAAACAAGGTGACTGCACTTTTTGCAGAATAGGGCTGACGAGAGACGGAGGGGAAAACTATGGGAGCAATACATCCACATGGTTGAAATCATGTGTGATTATCTTAGGTCGGAACTCTCCGGGAACTGGAATCTACAGTTGGCCACCTATGAAGCAATGCTGCCCTTCTTTCACGCAGCCGGTCATCTTAATTACGCCAAGGCCACGCGCA
>NW_026267817.1:11534-12418 GCF_000697945.3 Frankliniella occidentalis
ACCTGCGAAGTGGAACTTCTGTTGGATGACCAGGGATCTCTTCTCGGTGCTCAACAGATGATGCATTTTCTGTCTGCGTAACCACTCTCTAAGTGGTGAAATACTTACATCAATGGAAACCTCAATGTACTGAATAGATTTATTCTCACCTTGTCATCATAGATAAAAGTAGCAACACTGTCCTGAAAGTAAGTGAAGTAATGTTTAAGAAAATGAGATGAAAGTTTTGGTGGAAGTGTGGTGCTTTTACTTACATCTTCATGAAATCCAGATTTGTTGCTGAATTGAATGACAGGAGAAAATTCGAGTTTCCTCTTTTGGACATTTACAGTTAGGGTGGTGGTTGGCTCACAGAGTGCCGTTTGGGTTGATTTGATCATTTTAGGCCTATAAGTGGGTGTGGTGCAGGGACGGATAGGTGGTGGGGGTGGACGCTCATGAAATGTTGGATATGGAACACAAGGGTAATGATGGCAACCAATCCATGGAGGGTACGGACGGTGGTGGGTTGGTGGTCGGAATGGACAAAAGGGTGGTCGGTGGAATTGTGGGAAGGTTGGTGGGAAGCGAGGACCTGGATACATGGGTGCTAGAAATGGGTATTGAGGACCACGAGGAAGGTGTACAGGATAACCGTGGTATCCTTCCTTGATATTCATAACTGAAACAGAATAAAAGCAGTGGAATGGGGATGCTTACTGTGGCAAAATTGTTTATATCGTTATAGTTTGAATAATTTTGGACCACGTAAAGTAGAAAGCAATTTTTTGTGGGCCTTATCCGAGCCAGGGTACGATATTATTGTTGCGACACCTGGTGAGGAGTGAACCACAATTGATGAGCCGAAATGGACATCTAACCGACGCAGCAGATGTTTATCGCTG
>NW_026267817.1:12468-13629 GCF_000697945.3 Frankliniella occidentalis
AGGTGATTTTGTAGCTTTTCAGGCAACTATTATCAGAAAAACAGCAAAGTTGTGGGCAAAAACATTTTTTTTGGAGTCTGGAAGTGAGAAAATACTGAAGCGTACAGAACATTGGTTACTCTGGTTTTCATTTCATGGGGCAGGCTCTTCAGAGTGTAATTGATTGAATCATGACAAACATTTCCCTCATGCAAAATTGAAATTTTGAACCAGTGCTGAAATCTTACTGTCTATCTCTTTTATTTTTCTTTCCAGAACATTCCACTCTGAGTTGTGGCTCTTATTGCATGTGCCATCGTGTTGTATTCGTTCTTTATATTCTGTCATTATTCACATTTCTAAATATGATGAGTACGTACATGTGATTAATAATTTTGTTTCCTCTTTGTTGTATAATTTCAGGTAGCTTCATGTATAGTGTATATTAAGCAGTTGATTGATGTAAGTAAAATGTAAGTAAGTGGAATGTTATGGAGTGGACCTAACTAGGTAGCTACATGTACAGTGTATATTAGGCAGTTGATAAGAATGTAAGTAAAGTGGAATGTTATAGAATAGACGTTTGGCTGTGACTTGTAAATATGGAGTGTGAAGAAGATAGTGACTGCTTGTCAGATGATTTTGAACCAGCTGCCAGGAAAATCTATCAGTCGGGGCATGATGACAACAAAAAATCTTTGGATGACTTTGACACTCAAGAGTCATTCAACATCTACAACTGTGGCAAAGGCTTTCCAGTGCAAGTACTGTCATGTGCCATTTACTATCAAAAGCAATTGTACCAGGCATGAAAGAAATTGTGAGTGCATCAAAGAAGGTAGTCTATTTAAATGCTTGCTGTGTGATCAAGCTTTTAAGAGGAAGGACCATCTTAATGCACATGCAAAGAAATGCAATCGTTTAGTATGAAATACATCTCAGCAAAAGAAGAAAACGCCATGCCTTATGAGCACCTTACCCCATCCGGTGGCGAGGTGGCAGCGCGTAGTGGGAACCATAACATGCAAATTTTCTCGTGCGTTTCGGTTAAAATGAGTAGTCCTATCGTCTTCGGTGTGAAAAATTAACTCGCTACCACACAAGTTTTATCAAAAATAACACCAAACTAAGGGCGTTTTAGATATTTTAGCGACTAGAGGCTTCTGCTTTGTTATGGTTCCG
>NW_026267817.1:15434-15755 GCF_000697945.3 Frankliniella occidentalis
ATATCGGATGCGCCCGTGCGAGAGCCTGACCCACGCCCCCCGAGGGGACACAACCTCGGAGGGGCGTAAGTGCAGGTCCTCTGGTGCCTTAAAGTTGCGTGGTGGGTGGTCTCCTCCGGGTGCAGGTCGGTAATCCTCATGGTTGCGGGGAGGGGGTGGGGTGTCTCCTCGGGGTGCAGGGATGGGTTGCGTCAAATCTGTGGTACCTTAAAATTGCGGGCTGGGTCCCCCAAATGTGGTTTAATTGGTGTTTGGTCACTAGTATTTCATATGTCAGGGTGGCCGAGTGGTTAAGGCAGCCGACTTCTCGTCTGTTTCCCT
>NW_026267817.1:20410-20678 GCF_000697945.3 Frankliniella occidentalis
ACGGTCTACATTGGACATGTCCAGATGGAGAGGCCCCTTCATCTCAAAGATTTTACTGTTGGCAGTAATAGCCCGTCGAGATGCTAGACTAGACCGTGATTTTCAGCTCCGTCGAGTGAGTCAAAATGGCCGGGTGTGTCCTCGTACCATAGACGCTGTTGGAGGTGTGTTTCTTTAGCATCTCTACCGTAATTAAGTTTAGCCTCAATGTAGGCGCGGTAAGGGTATGTCATACTGGACTGGGAGGTAATGGTCCCGTTGATGCACA
>NW_026267817.1:25478-25846 GCF_000697945.3 Frankliniella occidentalis
CAAAGGAATATTGATGTTGGCCAGTGTTTTAATGAAACTAGATAGGCCCAGAGGCTCGAAATTTTTGCGTGGCCTCGTGAGATCAGAGATCAAATTAATAATGTTTGAATTGTGGAGAATGTGATTATTAAGAGACACGGTGCCAGTAGAGTCCCACGTCACTGTCCTGCTCTGATCCAAGTAATCAAAAATCCGGAGTGCACTCTCCTTATATGTTTTCGGGAGGGCTCCGGCCAACTTCTCGCGAAATGTCACGTCATCGGATTGACTTGCCAAGGAGATCTGTAGAGGTTTGTGCCGCTCATTGGTAAAATAAAGATAGCGTTGTAATGCCTACAGGGAGGAAGAGGTCCCGCGGCGGGAGCACG
>NW_026267817.1:29182-29532 GCF_000697945.3 Frankliniella occidentalis
GAGACACATTTGGTCCTGGGTATTTTCAGGTGAAAACATAATTTTTCCATTCGCTTTTCTCTTCAGCCAAGCCTCAGGGGTCTCATTGGGCACTCCAAATTTCTTCCGGCTGCCTCGGGTGTAGGGATGTGAATATAACTCAGCTTGAGTTTCCCGTCAGCCATAAAGGCTTGGTTTGAGTTGAGAATACGCCCAAGCTTGTCCAAGAGAACCTGACCGTTGATCTGATCCGCCATGAGCAGACTTAACCACAGGGGGTTGTCTACATTCTCGGCATTTTCGATTTCGAGAATGACTCGATCATCATCCTTGGCATTTAGTGCGTCACGCTGGCGCTGCAGGGCAGTGTC
>NW_026267817.1:29582-29922 GCF_000697945.3 Frankliniella occidentalis
GCCGGAAGTACCCACCGCGCACGGTCGGTAGTGCGCGCCACTCATGCGCCACCTAGCGGCGAGTACCGGAACTACGTCGGCGCCGGAGGCGCCGGCCGCGCATACCCCTATCTATTAGGCAACCCCCGAGGTACCCTGCGCGCGGTCGGAGCCGCTGGTTTGCCATCTAGCGGTGAGTACCGGAACTACGTCCGCGCCGGCACTACCCCGCGCGTACTGCATCACCCCAATCAGCTCCAGAGTAATGCCGTATTGTACATAGTAATTAGCTCGCGCTGATCAGATTGAACCATAAATCAATTACCTAATTGCTCTAATCACTTTGACTCTATCACGACCG
>NW_026267818.1:0-8306 GCF_000697945.3 Frankliniella occidentalis
ATTTGTATTTTCATTATTATTTTTTCAAGGTTTGTCCAAGTTATCCTAGCACTGTTGTTGTGCCAAAATCTATTGATGATGAAACACTGATAGTTGCTGCAAGTTTCAGAGAAGGTGGCCGTTTCCCCATTCTTTGTTATCGTCATGATGGAGGGGTTTGTGTTCCCTGATAGATCCTTCTTTATTTTATTTGCTTTTAATTTTTATTCTATTTTAATTTACTGACAATTTTTTCTTGAATTGCTCAGAGTATATTGCTGAGGAGCAGTCAACCATTGCTTGGTCCAAATTCTAGACGGTGTAAAGAAGATGAGAAACTTCTAAATGCTGTACTTGGACCTGGAAAACGTGGCTACATCATTGACACTCGTTCATTGAATTTTGCTCAATCTGCAAAGGTATTTTACTTTCATGAAAAAGTGCAGCTTTAATATCAATTATGTACAATTTGTCATTTAGAAATGAATTGCCCTTCTTTTAAATATTCAGAAGGTACTAATAATTGCCTGCCCTTTTTTGCCTAGGCTAGAGGAGGAGGGTATGAAGTAGAAGTTAATTATCCTCAATGGCGGCGTTCTCACAAACCAATTGACAGACGTCATGTTCTGCTCGAATCTCTCACTAAGCTCATTGAAGGTTAACTTTGTGATAATTGGAGAGTTTTCCTAACACCAACTTATTCATTATTAACTATAGATGTCAATTGTTTTCAGCCTGTAATGATACATCATCATCTATGGATCGTTGGTTGTCACGCTTGGAGTCTTCCAATTGGATGACACATGTCAAGGACACACTTAATTGTGCATGTGTTGTGGCTCAGTGTTTAGATAAGGTAGTGACTTTCTTAACTTTCATTTAAAATCAAAAATTCTTTCACTTTTTTATTTTAATCTAATCTTTTCAGGAAGGCTTGTCTGTACTTGTTCATGGCTCTGAGGGATTGGACTCGACATTATTAGTGACTTCTCTTGCTCAAGTCATATTAAATCCTGATTGTCGAACTGTGCGGGGGTAATTTTTTTTTTATATATCTATCGTTTTTTCTTGCTATCTCATTTTCATATTTTATTTTAACAAATATAATTCTGTTTCAGTCTAGAGGCATTAGTTGAAAGGGAATGGATTCAAGCTGGTTACCCATTTCCCCAGAGGCATTCACGGTCATGCTACTCCAGCACTGGGAGAAACAAAAATCATGCACCTACATTTTTACTCTTCCTTGATTGTGTACAGCAAATTCACCAACAGTATCCGTGCAGTTTTGAGTTCAGCCAGCCACTCCTTATTTTATTATTTGAACATTCTTATAGTTCACAGTTTGGTAAGTACATGTTGCTACTCTAAATAAAGATACACATTTGTCTGTAAAGTTGCTTTAATTTATACTTCTTTTAATAAATTTTCATTTACTTTTTGGTGACAGGCACTTTCCTGGGGAACTGCGAAGCCGAACGAGTACGCCTGCAGCTTGCTCAAAGTACAGCCAGCCTTTGGTCGTTTTTAAACCGCCCTGATATACTTCAGTCCTATTTGAATCCAATGTATGACCCTAACAACAGAGTCATTTGGCCGTCTGTTGCCCCAATGAGTCTCGTAAGTGCAACAAATGTGTTATAGTATTTCCTATTCACTTTTTCATATTGTTCACAGTTCTTCATTCTTATTTTTCATCTATTTTAGTCTTTATGGTCAGAGCTGTATCTTCGATGGATAATAGACCAAAGTCCTCAACGTAAAGCCCTTCAAACAGTAATGACACTGAAAGAAAATGATAAAGAATTGAGACTGAGAGCAACCCGTCTAAGGAGACAGTTGGCTGACCTCGAGAAAGAAGCTGTGGAACGAGGGATTTTGAAAAAGACTTCATCTACAGACAGTGCAATGACACCAACAACAAGTACACCCTGTGCTTTGTCCCCAACAAGCCCAAGTCCTTCTGCAATGTAATTTTTTTTTATAATTTCGTAGAAAGAGTTCTATGGAATGATGTTTTTTTTAAAATTAAGTATTGCCTGTGCTTGATTATTGTCACTATCTGTTCTAGGATATGTTTCAATAATTGAGGGCAAGATATATTTCCTACCATTATTGGTAGGGTTTTTGTGATATTGTATGCTTTACTTTCCACTTATTCTTCTTTTGTCCTTTAATCTCCATTAGAACTGTTACACACTTGTTGAGTACTACTTAGGACTCTTTTATGCTTCAGCAAGAGAAATAATATATAATTTTATCTGATGCACCAACCATTATTATTATCTATCAATCTACTTGTTATCCTGTTTGTTTGGCTTTTGCTCTCTTTTATGATGTAGGAGGCATTGAGGTAAATTTTAAATGTGATGCAATAATAGTGTAGAGAAAATGCTTCACCTTTAAACAAATTGAAGTCTGTATTGTCAATCTGATTGTGAATGAATGAATTGATCATAAAGAATGTGTTGTTGCTATACATGCCCTAACAATATTCATATTCATTTCACCTAAGACCTAAGGTCATGTGATTTGTGAATCACCAAATTACTATCTAGTTTTACTGTGTTTTTTTTGGTGTTTTTTTTTTAAGTTTGGTATTTCAATGAGTTTAGTTCTTTCTCCAAGGAAGGCAAAGTTGTTTCATCTAACTGTTGAAGCCCTTGTTCTATTTTAACTCAAAAATCCTAATATAAATGTTACCATTCTTTTCCATTTATCTGCTGTCCGTTAGTTCCAAATTTTTGGTTTCCTTTCATCTTATTCAAAGATAATGATTCTTTTGGGTGCTCTGCTCCTCCTTTTTGTCAGTCAAATTATGATGAGCCACTTTGTGATCTATATCCCTGTTAAGTCTCAAATCATTGGGGTGGTTTTGAAAGCTTTCCTGATAGGAAGATGTAGCAGAGAAAAGTGTTTGAAACGGAAAAAGTGCTAAAAGTAAGTATTTGTTTGAAGAATTTTATTACTTTTTTCAAATACAAAAAAAAATAAAAATAATAAAACATCTAATTGTATTACCCGTGAGACGTACAAATTAGACAGTGCTCTTCAGAGGAAGACTAGCCAATGGTCAATCCTAGGGAATAAGGTTAATAGGAATGTTCTTAAAACTAGAAAGAGCAAACCAAGTGGCTTCTTCTTTGAAGAATACTCTATATTAACATTCATTCATGTAGAGTGACAGGCAACAGGCACAGAATGATTTGGTGAAAAATATAATCTTATGTAGTCTTTGTGGAACAATAGGTATTTCTGCCACTTTCATTGAGGCCAAATTGGGTTGGAATGTATTTCCAGAAAAGCAATGGTCACGAATGACTAAAATATTATATGGTACACATCGTTGCAACAAACAGATATTTGATATGGTGTGATTCGGTAGGACGTGAAAATTTAAGCATGACTTCAGTTAAGGTGCTTCTCCAATCAGACCTGTCATCCATTACCTCTCATTTCAGGTTTTGCATTTCAGCATTTACCACTCCAGCCCAGGTTTTCAAATGAAATTTAGGTTGTATTTTAAAGGAAAATATATTCTTACTAATTAAGAACAAATTTTGGTGCCAGTATGGAGGAACATCAGGACCTTATCATTTTCAATACACACATCCTGATGGGGGCAACAAAATATCTTACAAATTGGTATAAATACTTCTACTGCAATAGTGAACAACCAGAATTGGAATTAGCAATTAGGGCTGTGTCAGTGGATACAAAACCTGAAATGATGGGTGAAGGGTTATAATTTAAGTGACGAGTCTGATAGAAGGTGCACCTGTTGGTAGTCAGTTTCCTGTTTCCTTCGTCACTGTATGACATCAGCTCAAGTGCAGCTCAAACTTAACAAGAATAATAATAAATATGAGAACAGATTGAACAATATTAAACTTATTAACTGGCACCAATAACAACTTATAACTTTTATTACAGTACAAAAATAATATATGCATATAACTGTGGAGCACCCTTAATTTTCCACAATAGTTTTTTCAAATATTCAACATAAAACCTTTTGTCTTTGTCTTTTACAATCGTTCAATTTATAGAAAAATTGATGTTAAAGTCAACAATGGGTTGGACGAATTTTGTTACACTTGGGATCCACACAGCATTCCAAAGATCCTACATTTTTTCTCTACCTGCATGACTAGTTTCCGACTGTATTAAAATCATTAAAGTAAAACAGTTTCTAAAATGTAAAGAGAAGTGGAGACAAACAATTTTATTTGCTTGTGCCAACAATGTAAAACATCAATATATTTTGAAAATTGTTTGCGAGGCTGCCTGCAATGAACCTCCACAAAAACAAGCTTCCTACAGAAGTTATGAACAACTAACTAAAAGTGGAGGGTTTTAGGGAAATCAAGCACCACTATACCTACCTAAAATTATGAAGTTCCCTAAATCTTTGGTTTATACTTGTGCTTTCTTGTAAAAGTACTTTGTGCCATGCAGGATGCTTGGCACAACCTTGCCTCAACAGTAAAATGACCATTATCACTGACATATTCTATACTTGACAATAGACAGTTCTTTCTAATCATCAAATGCAGGTAGTCCAAAGAGCTCAGGTTTGAACTCAAGAAGTGAATTGAGCACGAGAGTTGCTGCCTTTTTCTTCTCTTCAGGTACACATTTATCTGGTATCATTACCGCTTGCATTCCTGCACACCGAGCTCCAACAACTCCATTAAAGGCATCCTCAAACACAAGGCACTATTTTTTTTGGAAAAATTAAAAAAATAAAATGAATATAATTATGCATGATTTTTTTTTAACCAAATCATATTTTAACTCTCTTACCTTTCCTGGTTCAGGTTTGTCAGGGAATCTCGATGCACTCACAAGGAAAATATCTGGGGCAGGTTTACCATTCTTGACATCTGGATCAGAAGTTCCACTTACTATGTGGCTAAAGAGTGAGAACAATTCTTTGTAGTTCTTGGTTTTAACTTCAATACTCTCCTTACTGCTGCTGGTAGCAACAGCCATTGGCACATTGTGCTTACTCAGATGACGTACAAGACGTTCAGTTCCTTTTAAAATGACAAACAATGATAAGAATTTGTTTGCTTTAGTATGAGTCATTCTATCTGAAGGTCAAAGTTCCTACCTTGACACAACTGTGCATCCACTAGAAGTGCTAAACTTTTTGATTTGAATAGTTTACTGAATTCCTCCTCACTTGGGAGATTACATTCATTGACAAGTATTTGCACTGTATCCTTTTCAGTTGTGCCTGTCACCATCAATTGTAATTCGGGGGTGTATATGTGGCCGTAATGGGCCAAGGCTTCAGTGAGAGCACGTTTGTAGAGTTTCTCAGTGTCTGTGGAAGTAAAAATGTTCTCATAATTTTTGTAGTATTGAGAGGGTAAAGGCTACACATGCAGTAAGCACAGTCATGGCAGTAATATCTATCCAAGGAGTTATTCGAGCACTAACTGTAAGCATGACTTCAAAATGGTCCCCTATTTTGACGTCTTGCACGACTCTTGTTAATGTCAGTGTAACTCTGACTTGACTCAAAATGTCAAATCACGGCCCACATGACATAAAGAAGAGTCATGCAAGATGTCAAAATAGGGGACCATTTTGACGTATCACGCTGACAGTCAGTGCTCAAATTCCTCCTTGGGATAGAACAGGTTTCATCACAGGTAGCAGTAGGTCTAGAAGTAAGTGGGACTCAACGAGGAAGGTATATAGGTCAGTATTTACATGATAGCAGTCCAATTATTTAACTATGTCCAAAATGTCTTAAACACCTGATGATTGACTGTTCCTATACCAGATGCTTCCAAGAAATGATGTAAGGATTTGTCAACATGATGCAACGTAAAAGGAAAGATAGAGGTGACAAGTTCACATCAAATAAATAATTTTTTTAAAAGGTTACATTCAGTATTATCGATTGGATGACACAAAGAACGTCATACATCGAAACAGGAATTTTCCTTCCACTCAAGGTTATATAGGACGTCAGCAAATATAAATTTGACAGGCGAGGAAATACAAAATAGAAGCATCAGTTTATTCCTACTCACCAAGCAAGAGTCCATCCATGTCGAACAAAATGTGAGTAACTTTGGAGAATGCCATTTTCACCCGTTCCGACGAATTTTCAAAGATTCGAATGTTAACGTTGATGAGAACCGCCACGAACAGACGACAGAGCTAGCAGACGATACCTATATATACGAAGAAACAAATGGCTATCGTAGTAGAGATACAGTCGAAAGAGACAGAACTAGCATCCTCCCCACCATTTGTTTTTGTTCTCTCTTGCCCCATAAGTCAACGCAAATGACATTTGCTTCCTAGCTTAATTCACGTTAAAATGTCAACGGAGTATTGTTTTTGTTTGAGAACCCGCACAAAAGTTCGCTCCAAACAACGTGGCGTAAATAGTGCCAAGGCGATATGAAGCAAATGCTGAAAGTTGACTAAAGTGTGAAGCTGGAGCTCTCTTTGCTACTGCATCTAGGTGTCATGGCGTCAAACAAAGGAGCGCGGATGGTGGGCGAGGGGCGAGGCGGGGGTGCGGAGGGGTTATGGTGGAGGGGGAAGCCTCGCATAGCAGACGCCGCTCGCCGCTTCGCCCGCGCCGCCGCTCGTGTTCGTGCCCGTTCGTGGGTTCGTGTCGTGTCGTGTCGTGCCGTGTTTGCAGTCAGTGCGTTGCCGTACGCGTGGTAGGCAAGTAGTCCGTGCCGCCGCTCCGTCTGTCTTGGCATGGCCGCGGCCGTACACTTTTAGCGTTTCCCCATTTTAAAAGCCGTTTCCAGGCTTTCCGTGCGTCGCTCCGCGTCCCGATGCTCCCTGGCTTTCCTGTTGCCGTAGGTCTGTAGGGACGATATCGTTCTCGACGCCGAATCTCGCGAACTTAACCTCACTGTGTGTCTGACCGCTTTGTTTATACCGGACGATGCGCCCAAGTGCCGGTGGCGAGGAAGTGAAAATTAAGTGTGTGTCCAAGTGTGCCTGGAAGATGCGGATTAGCTCTCTGGTGGTGCTGGCCCTGGCAGCCCTGGTGGCCCAGCCGGCTCTGGCGGCTACAATTCCCAAGGATAAGGATACGTCGGATATCAGCTGCTCGAGCCTGCGGTACACCTACGAGGAGAAGGGGATCAGCGTAGGAGATGTGCCCAGCAATCCACTGACAG
This sequence comes from Frankliniella occidentalis, assembly GCF_000697945.3. Lineage (NCBI taxonomy): Eukaryota > Metazoa > Arthropoda > Insecta > Thysanoptera > Thripidae > Frankliniella > Frankliniella occidentalis. Next base: position 7,143 of record NW_026267818.1, read on the forward strand.
GTAACTTTTCTTAAAGTGTTATCCAAAAATTTGCTCTGGTCAATAAGTACAAGCGTTTGAGATTTGAGGCTTAATATCAGAATTACATCACGCTCTATAGTCTTTGGTTCTACCGGTGCCTCTGCTATCGTGCACCTAATTAGATCGATTGTCACTGACGCATTTGCTCTACTATGACCTGCTGCATCGGACCCTTTCCAATGACTTGGAGATTCAGTAAAATTTAAACCAATATGATGACAGTTTTGGGATCCCCACTGTCTTATGAGTCCGCGCTGCCCAAGATAAAGATGAGGCAGGACACATTACCAGGAGTCGACAGGAGACAGGAGACTGGGACTTTTGACACGTCTGGGAAGTTGAAGTGAAGAAGCGTCTGCTGCCGGGGAAAGCCTGCTTTAGCTGTCCTCGCGACTTGGCCAGTGCAACGGCCGTCCACCCCACCTGGCCCTCGGCCACCCGACCCGCATGCAGCAGGTACCAACAAAAACTCCCCCGCCCCGCCTCCCCCGCGCCCGCCCCCGCCGCCATGGTCCCGGTGCAGTAGAGGATGCTGCAGGGGGAGTCGCCGCCCGGAGCCAGCCGGTGTTTGTCCAAGTTATGTGCTCTTCCGTCGTGAAGGGCCCACTACAGTGCAGTAGGGCTCGCCACGAAGCAGCCACCCCGCGCAGTGTCGCAGCAGCAGCACCCGCCCTCCCCTCCAAATCCCCCCGGGGTCGCGCCGCCCTGCGCCGCTCCGCGCCACTGCCGAGCCGGAGGCAGCAGAGCCCGATAACGGTGCTCCCCAGGACCACCCTCGCTCACACCGCTGGCGGAAAAAAAACGTAGCGCCGGTTATTACAACAAAGTGCCGCCTGAGGTGTCCCGGTGCGTGGAGCACGGGGATAGACGAAGACTGGGGATGTCCTGACGAAGACAGGGGTTGTCCTCTTACGAAGACTGTTTAGTGTCTTGACGAAGACAGGGGTTGTCCTCGGACGAAGATTGTATAGTGTCCTGACGAAGACAAGGGTTGTCCACTGACGAAGACTGTAAAGTGTCCTGACGAAGACAGGGGTTGTCCTCTGACGAAGATTGTATAGTGTCCTGACGAAGACGGGTTGTCCTCTGACGAAGACTGTACATAGTGTCCTGACGAAGACAGGGGTTGTCCTCTGACGAAGA
>NW_026267818.1:9846-22496 GCF_000697945.3 Frankliniella occidentalis
CCCCCCCCCCCTCCTCCCCGCTCTCCAAGCTGCCATGCGTCTTTGTTCTGCTCCTTACGTGTTTTTGTTTTGCTGCGCGCGGAATTCGCATTGTCGAGCTGTGTCCAGCAGCGGTGGTGGCGGCGTGAGTCACCAGGACTTACCCTGCCCACTTTACACCGGCCCCTTTTAATGTTATTACCCTACTTTACCCTCCTCCCCTCTTGCTGTTACCCCATTCACCTGTTACCCACCCGCCCGGACCACCTGGCCTGGCCGGTAATTACCCGGCTGCTGTCGATCATGTGATCTGGACTATGAAGACGTCACGGTGTGTGGCGCGCCCGGGGCCCGCGGGGCGTTCAGGACGGCGGCGGCCTGCATCGCCCGCACCACGGGCAGCAAGCGGCCAAGGGTCCGGCGGGGGATGTGGGGCCCGAGGGGTCGAACACAGACCAGGCGGGGGTACAAATACCATGGCATCCTTCTATCCTCCCTCTCTTGCTCATTTCCATGCACGTTCTGTAAGCTATCGATGGCTTATCACCCACCTGGCATGCGCCGCCCCTTCTCTAAATCCGCTACTTTTCATCAGACACCCTCTCATCACTCTCACTACAAACTCACCCTTCTTGCCCCATCCAACTGTTTGCATCTCGCTACATCATCAAACCATCAAGTTTTTGCTCATTTTTGGATCTTATTTGCCGATCAATTATATGACCCCGCGTTGCTCTTTTGCCAACTTGTCGCCTCATTAAGAGTATATGGCGGAGAGGCCGCATGGACCAGACCCGATCACAATCATCATATTTCATGTTTAGAGAGGAAAGAAACAGACGAGAGAGAGCCAGCCAGCCTCGGCGGTGCAGCGGCGTGGGCAGGGCGCGAGCACGCACGAGCACGCCCGGAGCGAAGCGAAGAGCAGCCCGTCTCTCTCTGCCCCTCTAAATGAAGTCAGATCAAGGAGTCCATTTCTCATTATTACCGCCAAGACGGCGGCGTCGCAGCAGCAGAGCTCGGCGGAGAGCAGAATGATGAGGTTTCGTTTTCTCGTTTTGCATTCCACCTCCGCGCGCGAGTGCCTGGCTGCCTGCGCTGCTCTGCCGCCCTCTCATCTCTCTCTCTCTCTCTCTCTCTCTCTCTCTCTCTCTCTCTCTCTCTCTCGCAGTCGTGCTTGCCTTTTGATGATGTGCTTCCGCGGCCATGATCGTCGTGTTCCAGTTCGTCTCCCCCAGCTCCACGGCATTTATTATTGCGGAGGTGTTAAAAGTATAACAATTATACAGTTTATATTGTGTGTAACAAAAAGCACAGCAGAATCGTCATTCATATCTTCTGGCTGTGTAGCGCGGTGCTCTATCCGACGCCTCGTGGGGAGCGATGCCCACGGCAGATAGCCCTCATCCGGCTCGCCGGTGTGAGTGTGTGTGGTGGGAGAGAGAGGAAAGTGTGAGTTAGAGAGAGAGAAACAGAGAGAGAGAGAGATGGTATTCTGCCGGATGTTCCAAGTAACTGTTCGAACGGGCGGGCAGGCCTGGCGGTGAGCCACCCCCGCGGTGGGTCTCGCGGCTGGGGTGAATAGACTGTCCATGGGAATGAATGGAAAGAGGACTGGTGCGTGTGTGTGTGTGTGTAGGGGGGGGGGGGCACGTATCAGAGCTTATCTCGAAATGTCTACGTTTTTATTTTTTCGTTTTTTCTCCTCCGTTGGATTTCCGGTTTTCCATTTATGAGTCGCGCCCTATGGTGATCGAGCGCGTGCGTGTTTGTGTGCGTGTGACTTCGATCGCTGAGCCCGACAACTCCTACGTACACATGACAGAGAGAGAGAGCGGGAGAGAGGGAGGAAGGGTTAGAGCGAGAGAGAGAGAGAGAGAAAGGGGGAGCGGTGCTCCTGCCGCGGGCGTCCACAGCCCCATATTTCGCATTGTTCAAACAAAGTGCGCAGCGCACCTCGGACACAATGGAATGGGCAGCATTTGTAAACACGTTTGCCTCGTTATTACAGAGAGAGGGGTTTGCATCCGACGCCTGGCCGCCCCGCCGTGGGCCCCGCCCCGCCCTGCGCGCGCAGCACAGCGCACCGAGCGTTTAGACTTTATGCCCCCATTTCTTGTGTTTTGCCCCGTCCGCCGTGTCCGCCGTGTTCTTGTACGTCTTGTTGCCGTGGACGTGTGACTGGAGTGGCGGCGCGGCTGCCCGCTGCGCACACGGGGCGGGGCGGGGTGCGGCGGGGCGGGGCGGAAGAGTGGTGCGAGCGAGCGGCAGGCGTCGATACAAGGTGTTGCCCCGCCGCGCCGCCCGGCCCGAGCCCAAGGCCCGGAGCAAGGGGCAAGTAATTTAAGCCTAATGCCGGGTAATAACATAGGTGGGCCCACTGTGCGCAGGACGGGCCGGGCTGGAGCGGCTCGAGAAGCGAGCGGGGCGAGAGCGGGGCCCTCCAGCCGTGTCGTATTGGTCCACGGTACCATTGCTGGAGAGGAGAGAGAGGCCCGCCGCGCCGCGGCTTCGGAATTCCACAGGGCTTTTAGCTCTCTCTCTCTCTCTCTCTCTCTCTCTCTCTCTCTCTCTCTCTCTCTCTCTCTCTCTCTCTCTGCAGCTTTCAAAACGTTTCTCAAAAGATCGAATATCGCGTGTCTTTACTTTTGAGATGACCCGTTAATAAATACAGATCACAAGAAAGTGCCGCACATGTGAATTTAAGTTCAGAAAAAAAAATGTTTCGTTGATGAAACGATTATTTCGCCAGATGATCGATTAGAGCGTGGTAATTTCATTTCATCCTGTGTCAATATATTTTACAGAAATATTTTTATGCCATAATTAGGCTGCTCTCTGTCGGTGTATCCATCCTTGTCCGATGTGCGCGCCCTCTTTCTCTCAATCGCTTCTCGGAACGAGGTGTGATGAGGTGCGCTACCTGCCGCTGCTGCCGCCCGGCGGGTGACTTCCTATGGGCAGCGATAAAGAACGAGAGAGAGAGAGAGAGAGACGGACCGCAGACCTTGGCCGTAGGCCCCTGCTGCGACAGACTTGTCGAGCCGCTGGTCTGCTGCTGGCGCCAGGGGCGGGTGCAAGTAAGCCGAGTGTGAGGTCAGCTGTCCGATTACGACACTCTTCACACCGCTTTTTGTCTGTTTCGCCACTTTGCCGCGGCAAACGGCAGCCTTCCCCGTTTTTTGCGGTTTGAAGCTCGAGTGAAGAATACAAGAAATCGTTTCACCTCCGTGATGCTTTTACACACCTTGCACGACACGAAAGGCAAGTGCTCCTAATTTTACCGGCACCGTTCCCAACAAAATGATAATAACAAAAGATTGTTTCACCAATCGCTCTTCTTAGGTTGTGTTAAATTCTTCTGACGCGTGGATTTCGGTTGCTGAGAAATGCTTGTGACGCGGCCGTCTCTCCCGGGGCGGAATGTGAATGGGGCTGAGTGGGGCTCTGCGGTGTGAAAGTGTGAAGGGCGGTCGCGGTAATCCGCTGACCCGTTGCGATATCCATCGGGCGACACCCACGGGGCGACCGACGGACACCTCGGTGGGCTGGAAGAGCACGTCGCCTGTCTGTCGCCGAGGTTGCCCGCTTTGCGTTTGCGTGTGTGTGTGTGTGTGTGGGAGTGCAGGTGGAGGAGTGAGCGCTGCTGCCGGACGACCGAGGGATTCCCTGCCGCTGCTGGTCGTTGACCGCTGCACGCCGCCGGCCCGCGGCTGGAGAAGTGCTGGAGCCGACGGGACAAGCCGGCGGCGGGGCGTGCTATGCAGGTGCGGCCTCTTCCTGGAGAACCTCGGCCAATCGGCCCGTCTTCTTCTCCAGGACGACAGCGACTCGCTCGCACGGGACGGACGGGGGTAGCCCGCGGGAGGGTGCACACCAGGCACACCTCATGCATATGTTGCTGTTGCATACATTGTTGGCGGACGCCGGCGTGCAAGTGCGAAAGAAAGAGAAAGAGAAGAGGCGTCAAGTTTCAGCAGCGGCGGTGGGGAAGCGATACGGATCACAGTCGGATGGCGCTCGTTATTCCAGCAAGTGTCACTTCTGGTCGAGATAAGGCGCTATCGCCGTGAGGAGGGTCAGGGGCGCCGATAGTTTGTGATTGAGCCTTAGGCCCCTGAGCAGCGCTCGGCGGGCCGGGGTTGCATCAAGAGGAGGAGGAGGGGGAGGAAGGAGCCGATGGGTCCGGGGTGGAATTTTACCTGGCGACCGAAGGCGGCCGGGGGCCGTCGGCCTGCAGAGCAAGGTGGTATGCGCAGGTGGGGGGGAGCGGGGGCCTGCACCATTATAAATCATGCCATAACTGCCTTTTGGTTTGCGTTAGCGCCGCGCAGCGGAATGTGGGAGAGCAGAGCGCACAGCCGATGAGGGAAACGAAAGTGAGAGAAAATTTTTGTCGGGTGTATATCGACGATATTTGGCGTTGTTGCCGCGCCCCCTACCTGGAGAGCCTCTCCAGCAGGCTGGCTGGAGCGCGCATCCGCCGCCGATCCTCCGCCTCCTCATTGGAAATGCATCGCTGCGCGCGCGCGCCGCCGCTGCCGACCCATTGTAATATAGCGCCGAAACAGGATCGCTCGAGTTTATTCATTAGAGCCGTCTGCGTAGGCGCGCGGGTTCACACACACACACACACACACACACACACGCACGCACACAAGTGCACAGACAGGCGGCCGAACAGCTGCCCTCTCCGTTGCTGAGATGACGTCACCCTGATAATGGGCCTTGTATCAAAAAGCGCAGCGCGCCGCCGCCGCTGCAGCCTATAAAAGATTTGGGGTATTTTTATTATTATTTTCATATTTCGTAATCGGAGCCGTTGTGCAAATAATGGGCGCAGTGCAAATAGCCGGCGTGTTATTATCGGCAGGGTTGGATGTTTGCCGATGGCCTGTCTGGTCGGTCGGTACGGCCGGCGGCCGGCTCGAGTCAAAGCGCCCCGCCTGGCGATGCTATCGACAGTGTGTCCGGCAGCCGTTCCAGCCGAGGCTTCTGCGGGGCGGTTGCCAGGTTCCAGCCGGGCTCCAGCAGCCGGCCCAGCTGGGCTTCCAGTAACTCAGCCGGCGCAACTGCCGTGGCCTCGTTGTCTGGGGCTACTGGCCACAGGCTCTCGGGGCAGAAGGTGCAATAGGGTGTCATGCAAGATGCTCCAGGCGGGGCGCCTTTTTAAGTCGTAGTCGTATAGCAGCTCCTCTAGGCTCCAGAGGGGTTTCCAGCTGTCCTTCAGGATTCTTTAGGAACTCCGCAGGAGCTTTCCATAGCTACAGGGTGGCTCCCAGAATCGTCTCCAGCAGGCTCTAAGGTGGATAACCGGCGGTCCCATATAGGCTCCCGTGGGCTGTCCAGCAGGCTCCAGTGGGCTGTCCAGCAGGCCTCAGTGGACTGTCCAGCAGGCTCCCGTGGGATGTCCAGCAGGCTCCCGTGGGATGTCCAGCAGGCTCCCGTGGGATGTCCAGCAGGCTCCAGTGGGTTCTCCAGCGCAGGGTCCCCCTGGCGTCACGCCCTTTGTCTCGCCCATTCATTGTGGTGGTGCTCTGGCTGCTGCCCCTTCGGCCCGCTCCGGCGTCGAGGTCTCCGCTGGCGCCGATGAGGCGTCGTCGATAGCGCCCCCTCCCCGCCCCCCTCATGGATACCGACGGCGGCGACGCCCGCCCCCGCGCGCCGCACATCCACGCTGCTTCCTTGTCGCTCATTCATTGGGCGGCGCTGCGGGAGCGACGGAGACGGAGCGACTGCGTGAATGGGGGGCTGCAGGCTGCAGCAGCACCACCTGCCCCGCCCTGATCTTGATACCGCCGCGGTGGACGGGGCCTGCTTGCGGTGGTGCTGTCCCGCCGCCCCAGCCCAGCCAGCCTATGCCCCGTGAGAATGGTCGCGCCAACACGTGACCACAGAATGGTCGCACCCAGAGGTAGGCGTGACCACGTGACCTCGGCTGTGCTCGTGCCCCAGACGGGTAGCAATTAACCGCAACTTTTGCGCCCGGCGAGTCTTTCTTTCGGATGGCCAGATGGTGGGTGGGCCGGCGGGCGGGGCTGGGCGGGGCGTAGAGTGGAGCAGGAGCCCATCGCGTGGCGCCCCAAGAAGGTACACTGTTTCGCAGCAAAATTTTGTGCCAGTAATTGCGAGCAGAGCCTGAGTGCTAAGCTCTGATGATTTATATCATCGAATGTCGCATGTCGCAGCGGGTGGATGCGGTAGTCTGCTCCTGGAATACCGTGCACATTTTTGGTGTTTTTATTTTTCCTCGCTGTGGGACTTTTGTGTGTGCGTCCTCCTGGTGTCCTCCCTCGTTGATACAATCTAATGGCGCAGTGAACGAGCAAGCAGATGCTTTGGGAGGAGAGGGCCTGAGAGGGCCTGTGTGAATCATCTGAGTGAACCGGGCAGCAGGCCCGGGCGGCGCATGCTTCGGCAGGCCTCGGCAGGTCTCGGCAGGTTGTGTGTTCAGACCGGCGGCGGGCAGCAGTAGTCTTAGAGGAATGCCACGACCCCCCTCGCCCCTCCCACCCCCCTCCCGGGTCCGTCTCTCTCGCACGCGTTTGTTGTGTTGTGAGCAAGCTGATTGTCCATCTCGAGTGCGACAACGGGACTTGACGCCTCCGTCTTCTGTAAAGTACGCTACCGCTTGGGACAAATGAAAAGAAAAACAACCCCAAAACCTTAAAATGAACACATTACGCATTTTTATTCCATGTGTTCGGCGTGGTTTTCCACGCGTCTCATTTGCGAGGGTACACGCCGGGTGTAAAATGACTAAGATGGCCCCGGACCCCGGCGGCCCGGCCAGGACGACAGCCTTGTATGATTTACCGGGAGGGGCGTGGCGTGGCCGGTCGGAGCGTGAAATAATGTATCGTCTGGACCGTCCCTGGAAAAAGAAGACGGCTGCGCGTGAGACACTTCGCGGCACGCGGAGAAACGAGTATCTTATCTGGCTTTTGTTTCGATTTTGTTCAAGTGTGTTATTTTTATTATTGTATTTTTCTTTCGCCAAAATAATAATGTAAAACCTCTGGCATGCGAACTCTCTCAGCTTTTGGTGTTGGAGATGGAGACAATTCTCACCGTTCAGAGGAGAGATTAAAATTAGGAAAATGAAATAAAAAGAAAGGAGCGAAGATGTCGATGCAGCTTGTGCGCGCATTCCTTTAAATATGGGCTGAGGTGCCCCGAGGGCATGTCTGGACCGGCTGGGTCGGCCGGTGGGTCCCGACTTGGACCACCAATGGCTCCCCCTGCCCCCCCTCCCTCCTCCCCTTTACACATTCGTGCGATTTGCCGACAAAAGCCGCCCCTCCCCCTCCCCCTCTTTCCCAACCTCACACGAACATTATGAGGCGCCCGGCGTCTTTCTGCGACTGAATGGCAGCAGAGCCGAATGCAATCTTTTTAGCACGAAGGAGGAAGGCCTTTTTTCTGGCGAAAATGCAAAAAATAAATAATAAACTGATGTCGGTTATAATCGTAATCGTATCCTATCGGAGTGCTGCCATACAGTCGCGGCCCTCATGAAATGTGTGTGTGCAAATATTTAAATAGATTTTTCAATGTGCTGTATACGGTAAACTACGGGTTTCCTCTAATACGGAAGAGCCAGCCTTTGAAGCTTTTGTGATCCAAGTGCATGATTTTACCTGCCTGTGTGCGAGGTAGGGCGAGGGGTGAATAGCGAGCAAACGAAAGTCCGCTGTATGTGTCGCCCACGGCATGCATGACGTCCGCCGCAGGTGCAGCTGCAAAATGCTCGCCCTGCTGCAAGTGCTCGCCGTGCAAGTGCTCGCCGTGCAAGTGCTTCGCCGTGCAAGTGCTTCGCCGTGCAAGTGCTTCGCCGTGCAAGTGCTCGCCCTGCAAGTGCTCGCCGACTTGTCCGCGCTGCTGCTCACCAGTCACAAGCGCTTTGATTGGTCGGCCGGCGCCGCCGTGTGGAGTAATATGCGCCGCCTGCCGGATTCTTTTGTTTCACCCGCAGGCCGAGCTGTGCTCGGAGCTGGGCGTGTACCAAGTGGGTGGGCTGACTCCCAGGCGTGCCTGTGATTGAGCCGCTCGCAAGGCCCGTGGCGGCGGCGGGGGGTTTCACTCGGGAGTAATTGTGCTTTGGTCGAACACCCGGGAATGGATGCCTTCGCGACGATTCATTGCGAGCGGCCATGCGTTGCATCTTCTTGCGTTGTAATTACCGTGATGAACCGTGCGAGCTTCATCATGTTGTTTAATGTTATTATCATCATTGTGGCGCAGTGTCCTCCCCAAAGTTTTTATTTTGGTGGCAGGAAGAACAAGAAGAAGAAGTAGTAGGCGGCATCATCAGCCCATGCGAGCAGCGAGGATGACGAATTTACGCTTTTAATTGCACACGAGGGGTGTGAGGAGGAAGTGGCTTGCGTGGCGCTGGGGCGCGCTGGGGGCGGGCAAGATCGTCCTAATTAATTCGCTGACCTGCCTGCCTGCCTGCCTGGCCGTTCTGCCCCGAGCTAATGCCTTCATCTCTGTGTCGCGGTTGGCGTGTCGGGCCCGGCGGCCCGGCCGGCCGGCTGGCTGAACTGATGGTTCCGACACACACAAGTCGTGATGCCTCGCTGCCGGCGCGCTCGCACCTGCCCAGGGCCCAGACCCTCGTGTGCTGCCTGTGGGCTTCCGGCGCGCGGCCCCCGGACCTCACAGATGCCATCAGGAGGCCGGGGTTGGTTAGGCTTTGGTGTTATTTGTTAGCTGAGGTTGAGGTCGGGGTGGGATTGGATGAGACTGTTTGGTTTGGTTTGGTCAGCTAGTTGTATATAGTTTCGGCTGGGGTTTTGTATCAGTAAGGGATATTAGTGCCTGATATGATCCTCATTGAAGTTGACATTGAAGCTCGGGCCTTTTAGATTGGGTGTGTTATTAGGCTTCGCGTGCGCTAGGAAAGCGCGAAGCCTTAAGCGGAGGTCGTGGTGTCTGTCCGTGTCGTGATTTTGTCGTGCACACCATGGCTGGAGGGGAAGTGCCCAGCCTCACACACGAGCCCACCGCACTTCCCCTCCAGCCTTGGTCGTGCACACGGGGGAGTGGGCGGGGGGCGGGGGGCTAGTCCTTACGCACAAAAAAAGGTCCGGGTCGTGGGCGGGGCACGGGGGCCCGACCGGAGGTTGGCGGTGCGGGGCAAAGGCGGAACAAATCGAAGGAATGTCATCCTGCTAATTATTACTTAAATATTGAACCCAGCAACAAACTACTCAAATTTCTGGATCAATCATCAGCCTTTTACTCCTTTTCAAAAAAAGGCAGGTGTTTGTATGACAATTTTGACATTCAAGAAGGGGAGTGTATTTTGTGAGTTGAGGGGCAATTACTTTGTCCCCCTGACACTTGTAATTCATGGCCAGTACTCGTGCCGTCTGTGTCTGTCCTAAGTTAAATGTATCATCTATGTTCACCGAGCAAGGCAATTTCTAGATCATTTCAGCAATCAGATCTTTACACAACGGAACTCGACGGAATTCTTATTTTAGGCCCGGTATGCGCACGTGAAGCCTTTTTAGACCACATTGAATAATGTGGGCTTTTCGGATTTTTGCTGGTTAGCACTCAGCAGCCAAGGGCATTGGTGAGTGTGAATCACAATTGACTGAACCTGGCTGATGTTATTGCTGGTCGTTAGGGTTGGGGTCATTGCCAAATGGTAAATCAGCTGGGGTGATTGGCAGGTCTTGTTTAATCAGAGGTCATTGAGTACTGCTGGGTGGCTGATGATGCTGTACAGAGCCTGTACCACCCAGCGACGCACTTAACGGTGCGCTTTGTGTTTGCATGACTTTGCGAATGTTAAGTAAACAGTCACGGCGCCTTGTCGATAATGCTGGCTGGTGCGCAGTGGCGTGCTCCACGATGTACCAAGCGTCGCGTGTTCGCGTTGCGTGCCGTTTGGTGTACTCATTATCGCTTGTTTGTTCGTTTATCGAAACTTTGCACCGTTTCAAATGATTAAATTTGTTTTTTCCCCTCTTGTTTTGCAGGTACGGGTCTACACACATACACGCAACGACCGTTGACGCGGTGATGGCGGCCTCATGGGTGGGTACAAAGTTTGCTCGCAAAGGAAACTTGATCCTCAGCCGTCGGCCTGGGTTAGCGTAGGAGAGCACATGAGAAAGAGAGAGAAGGTGAGAGAAAGAAGAAAGCCCGGCGAAATGCATCCGCGCGCCTCCCTCTTTTTCGTGTGAATCGATGTTTATCGTCACAAAAAGAGTGTGTGTTTTTTTTATTCGTTCTTCATTCCTTGAGCAGCTCTCGAGGCTCGAGGAGGTATATGATTTGTGTGAGTGTGTGTATGTGTGTGAGGTGCTAGCCCTCTTGTGTGTTTTTTTTTTTTCGTCTCTCTCCAAGACGTCTCTCTACCTCTTCTCTCCTTTTTTTGTTATACCTGTCATTGTACGCAATAGGGGTTGGGATTGGCATTTAATATGGCCACGGCCTTTGTGCCGCCCCTGCGCTGTGTGCTCTGGGTTTGAGCAGCAATTTAGTCGCTATGCTAATGCTGCGGTTTTATCTCACGTATTGGACCGGACGTGACGAGTATTTGAACCCAAAAGGGTCGGAAGGAGATCGGGGCGGGACAGTTTAAACTTCCTGGGGGCGGCCGGGGGGGGGGGGCATAGCCTGAATGGCGCCGTATAGTGTGTATTTGCATAACATGCTTTGTGCGCTGGCGTATCCGCCATGCAGGGGCTGACCCGGGAGTTGTCTCTTTTCTCAATCGATTCCTTTGATGTGACTCTCTCTCTCTCTCTCTCTCTCTCTCTCTCTCTCTCTCTCTCTCTCTCTGTAGTGCTCGTTGCCTAATGTAAATTGGACGCTCGTCTGTGCCCCTCATGGCATGCAGTGGGGTGGGCCCATCGCCAATGATCTCTGCTCTACCCGTGTGACGAGAGGAAGGGTGGTATAGGAGGTTGTGCCACTTGGAAATTCATAAGGAGACCTTCGACTCGTCGGACGACATGGCACGCACTTGCAAATGTTTTATTTCCAGTCCCGTTTATTATCGTTTATATTTGCCGAGGTGGCCTATTGGGGGCGTGGCGGGGCGTGGCGGCGCGGGAGGGTGCCCGGGCTGTCATTAGCACCGCCCCGCATGGACTGTCTGCTGAGGAAGTGGCCGATTAGACGATTTGCCCTCCTCCTCCACCTCCTCTACTGAGACCGACCAGCTCGGCCCGAAAAAGTATAATGAGGCGAATAAAAGCGCTAATTTAGCGGGCGGATTCATTATTGAGGCATGGTCGGGCGGATCCACCTGGACAAGCAGCGCAGGGAATACCACCTTGTCTCGCCCCTCCCTCTCCTCACCGACTGGGTGCATGTCGTCCATCCAAACACTGTGTGTAGTTTGTTGAAGTATTTTCGTTTGAGTCACTGCGGCTTTTACCGTTTCCACCTCTGCTGTCGTCTATCTCCATGCGTCCTGTACTAGGCTCAATTGCTCTACGAGCGGCCCTGGACTCTTGCCTGACCGTTATCGACGAGTAGCTCATGGTCTTAATCCGGGCATGGGCTGGGCCCCATGGTAGCGGACTCATGTCGGATTAGGGCCGGCGACACTCCAGTGCGAGGGGCCGAAGGAAAAGATAAGGACGGGACGAGTGTGTGACTCGTTTTATTTGGTCTGCTTCTCTCTCTCCCTTCTTTGCTCTTACACAAAATGATCATCATTATTATTTTGATTTCCATTTTTATTTTTAAATGAAAAGTAGGGGCGCATCGTGCACTATACGCTGCTCGCTGATGCATTCTAATTGGTTGTCCATGTCCTCAGTGGTCGTCAGCAGGTAGGGTGGTGCGGTGCTGCGCAAGTCATTGTTTTATTGGTCGCTGTCAGATTGGTCCTGAGCTGATAATAAGCCCTTGCTGCTGCTGCTGCTGCCCTCTTCTGTGGAAAGTATCACACAGTTGTCATTGTCTTAGCCCGGAGCATCGCGTCGCCTATCGCCCTGCTCGCCCCCCCCCCCCCCCTCTCTCTCTCTCTCTCTCTCTCTCTCTCTCTCTCTCTCTCTCTCGCCTCCATCAGATTATCCCGTGGTGTATTTATTGCTTCACTCTCTCAAACTCTCCATCCCTAATGCCCTGGCATCTATGGCCTTTAAAAAGTTGCCATTCCCGCGCCGTACTTACTTACATCCTCCTCTTGGGTGAATCATCACTCTGCGTAGCGTGTGTATGTGTGTATGTTGTTCGTGTGTGTGTTTAATCGTGGCCAAATTCAATGGCCCTGCTCGGGTGCGACACGCCACCCTATAGCAGCGCAACAAGGTTTGCTTTTCCACCTGACGGCTCAGCAGCAGCAGCGCCTCTCCTGCGGGGTCCTTGTGGGGGGCGCGGGAGGTGAGGCGGGGGGGTTTGAATGGTTTGTTTGAGGTGCCGACGCCGATAGCCCGGCCCTGGCCCGGCCCGGCGGGCCGTCCCCTCCGCCTGCATGCCTGCCGTGGTGGTGGTGGTGTATCGCCTCACCTGCGGCACAAGGCCCGTGGGGATGGCGGCTGCTTGCTGCCGCTTGGTTTGCTTGGGTGGGAGGACGCTCAAAAGCTCTCTCTGTGTGTGTGTCGTTATTGGAGGAGGCGGACATCAGGGGCTTTGCCAACATCATTCCCAAACTTTATACACAGAAACACCGAAGACGTCGTTTTCGTCTCCCCCCC
>NW_026267818.1:26821-27460 GCF_000697945.3 Frankliniella occidentalis
GAGCAGGGGGGGGGGGGAGAAGGGGGAGAGCAGAGAGAGAGAGGGGAGAAGACCATCATCACCGGCCCGGCCCCGTTGTGTTGTCGATTGATGTTGACTCAATCACCCGCGTGACGGCGGCCTCATAACGCCTCAACCGCCAGCGCTAATGGTATTCATTAAGCCTTGCGCCCGCGGCCGCGCCGAGTGAGTTAAAGGGACCAGCGGACCAGCTGCGGAGCCGCGGAGCCAAAGAGCACCAATTTTCAAAGAAATCGTCCGGGATAGCTCAAAATATAAAGATGGTGCACGAAAAAAATTCAGCAGTTTTCATTTTATATTTTTTCAAATACGAAAGGTCATCAGTGGGTTCTGCTTTTATTTGAGCGCGGACTGAGTGCGTTTGATCGCGCGGGGGCTTATGATGCTCTCTCTTCTTGTGCTGCGGCTGTGATTAGTAAGAAACAAAAAGAAAACGCTGATGTAATTTCAATGAGAGGCGCCCCCCCGCCGTGCGTGATGCGCAGTGGATATGGTTCGATCTGAATAAGACGTCCCCCCTCGTCCCCCCCTCGGCCCCCTCTGCGTCGGGGTATTGGGTGGTCCGCCGGTCCGGTCTGGTCCAGTCAGTCCCCTGGTGGTCGCTCGCTCCCCGCCCCC
>NW_026267818.1:28002-28745 GCF_000697945.3 Frankliniella occidentalis
CGGAACCCACTTGTCCCTTTCGAGGCCCGTTTCACCTTTACTATTGTCGCAACGAAGCGGCAAAAGTGATGTAATTGGGCGCACTACTGTAAATGTACAGGCTGGGCAAAAGTGGTGGCGCGGCCGAACATCAAACGCATACCTGGATGGCACTCATAGGCCGCCGGCCTTCGTCCCGTCCGCCCGCCTGCCTGTGTGTCTATCCGGGGCTGGGCGGGGGTACAGTCCGAGCTGGCAGCAGCAGGACTAAAGTGTTCCCGGTCCCATATGGAATGCCTGATCCGGTCGGGTCGTCTGGAGCGGCTGGAGGCGGCTTCTCGGCTGTGTTCGGCGGCGCTCGAAGGCGCTCGGGTCTCCTTCTTGGCTGCTCTCGGCCCCTTTTGGCCGATAAATCTCCCTTATGTTGACACGCAAAATGGTAGGTGTGCAGCGGCGGGCTTGGGAACGGGCAGGCGGCGGCGCCGTCGGGGCAGAACGGGGTTGGTATTGGGGCGGCAGTGATCGATGCGTCTCTCCAATGTGAATCAAAGCGGCGCGAATTGCAATGTGGCTGTGTCAGATTAGGGACGCGCCGGCACGGGCGGACGGACGGGCGGGCGGGACGGCTCCACGACGGATGCCGTGGTTTTACGGCGACAAACAAGATTCACCTACCGGGCCTGTTGTTGTCGGCACCTGTTTTTTGATAGAGCCCTCTCGGCGTTTTTATTGTATTGCGCCCCAGAGTGAGGATGCCCCCCCCC
>NW_026267818.1:30750-34058 GCF_000697945.3 Frankliniella occidentalis
GGGGGGTAGTAAGTGGGAGGAGAGTGAGCCCGGGTGAGCCCCATAACTCTGGCGTTGCTCTGGGAGGAGAGCTTGTTGCTGCTGGCTGGGCTCTGTTAGCGCAGTGGTGTACGGGGCCCTGTGTGTGTACACTGTGTGCGCGCAGGGCGTACAGGGCGTGCTCCTGTAGTGCTCCTTCTCTACACCCTGTCACACACACACACACACACACACACACATACGCTCTCACATTCACTTACACACAGGACGTCTTTATGGGACGCCGCAATATTAGTCCCGCCCTCCCCTATATGCCGCCTTGCGTGTCGCGCTGCGAATCACACCCGGGACAGGGATCGCCTCATCTTCACACCACTATGAACAGCAGCAGCAGTTTTATAACCTTTTCGGCGTCGCGCTGTATTTGCGATGCGAGGCGAATCTCCTCTGCTTTTGGGTTGGTTTTATCGTCATTCGCTGCTCCTTTTCCTTTGGAACGCGTCGGTGGCTGCTGAAGCTGCTGCTGCTGCTGGAGTGACGTCTTCTTTGCCGTCTGGCTCGGTTTCTTTTTGCGCCGAGCGGCGGCGTGCCTGGCGTTACTGTATCGTCTAATTATGCTTAATTACCGCATGTCTCGGGAATAACGTTACGGATAATGCTGCCTGGAATGCGCCCGGGGCACACCACACCACCACCGCGGGGACGACGCGGAAGCGCCTTTTATACTCACTCGACTTGCTCGCTTCACTTTGCCGCAGCAGGTCGATGTTTCCAAGTGATGTTTTATTCTTACCATACTCGACGTTGACCACAATAGAGTGGGGTGATGTGGTGGGATGTCACATTTGTACGGTCCAGTTGTCGGGGGACGGGTTGCGGTTGCGGGTTCACCTATGTAACCTCCTCACGATTTGTTTAAAGGTTTTCCACTACTATTGTGGTCACTTTTATTTTTTCCACGTCGTCGTTACGCGTTTGCGCGTTCGCTCCTCTTTCTCTCTCTTCCCCGCTCGCCTAGTGTGACTTATTGTGTTTGTCGTAGGTGTTGTCACTCGATGCTGCCCCTGCGGTGGGGAGGTGTGTGTGTGTGTGAAGGGGGAAGTGTCGTGCGCCCAGCGTTTATTGTAACTTGAGACCACGACGACGACGCGAGCCTTTCTACTTTGCTCCTGCTGCGCTCTGATGATGAATCTGGGTTGAGGGGGTTTCGACAGCTAAAAGGGCGGGTGGTTTTAAATCCGTGCGACGGGCGGGGTGGGGCGGGGCGGGGCTAGGTCGCGTGGGTTGTCTATATGTGTCACCTACCTTCATCTGAGGCTGGCCGCCGCGGGGGGTTAAACCGCACCCCGTATGGGTTTTGAGGTCTCCGTATGTCCCATGTGACGGATGTCCTTTGTCAACCTCGCGTGCCCTGCTAGTTGCAGCGAGCAGCGAGCTGGAGGGGTCCGCGGGCGCGGGTCAGAAGAGAAGAACCCGCGGTGAATATAAACTCTGTGTCGAGATTTCAAACATTATCAGGACGTCGTGTCGTGTTGCCCGCGCGGCAATCGGAGCCTGTAATGACGTGAAGCCTGCCGTTGTCCTGTGGGGTCCCCCTGGTCCTGCTGCTGCTGCTGCTGCTGCTGCTGCTGCTGCTGCTGCTGCTGCTGCTGCTGCTGCTACTGCTGCTGCTGCAGGACGCGGCCGCAGGAATAGCCATAGTGTATCGCTCTGTGTAACTCGAGTCTCTCTATGGGCGGCGGCAGCTGGGCCAGGCCCATGGCCAGCCAGGCCGCCTATATGGTCAGCCTGCTGCTGCTGGTCAGCCTGCCACCGAGTTACCCACCGCAGCTCTGTGTAATCCTCCCCCGGGCCTGTGTGTGAGGTGTGCCGCGCCACCACGCCACCCGCCACCACCACCACTAGGAATCCCGGAGCGAGCAGTGTCGCCCACATAGTTCAAGTTCAAAGAGGGTTAAGACGTTCAGAAGTTCACATGAACTGTATCACCCGTTACTTGGGTAGGACGTCAGTCCGTGACCGGGAGAGCGAGAATTTCGCTACAAATTTCCTCAAGGTGTGATTTCCCCGCTCGGTTGTTTAAAAGATCTCGTTCTGTTTGAGTGGTTGGTTAATTGGGAGTTGGAAATTGCCGCCTTCACGAGGATGCTGTGGAACTTCCTTTGTGAAAACACTAAAAGGTCCAACGATGCTGAATTTCGGTGTCTTTGTACCCATGCGTCCATTCCATTTGCACTCGTGTCGTTACATCGTCAGTCCGTCCTAACCGTCATGCACATGAAAGTGGCAAAAAACTCGGAACCATATTTTTGAGCCCTCTTTTACACCTGTAGCACCTTGTGGTGAGTCATAGTGAACCTTTTGGACCTTTTGCATGTTTCGAGACGTCTTTCGATTTGCAGTGCAGTGGCCCGGCCCGCGGTTGCACCGACGACGGCAGAGCACCCTGAAGATTCCCCCCCCCCCCTCTCACTGTCTCTCTCTTTCCCTCTCGTCTTGAACTTCAAACAAAGCAAGAATTCCAGCGTCGTCGTCGTCTTCTCGGTCTCAATGGGATTGTATGTAAAGAGACGCTCATGCAGAGGCCCCCACGAGCCGGACACACAGAGAGCGAGAGAGAAAGAGAGATTATCCGCACGTTACGTACTTTGCGGATGAGTCAGAGGTCCTTATCTCGGCTGCCGCTGCAGCTCCCCGTTGCTTTCTCGGAATAACTCCGCCCCGCGTTATTGGAAACCCGATGATTCTTGTTTTTTATCCCTTGTATATCCTTCCTCCCCGTCCTCCCTCAATGTCTGTGTTTGCCGCTTCATTGTAATAATTTGATTTTTTGGCGCGCGGAGGGGAAGCAAATGCACCGGCCCGGCGGCGGCCCCTGCTGTCTGTATCTGCTGCATGCTGCTCCCTGCTCGGGTTGCACTTCATTGTTGGAGCCCCGCAAAGCTTCTCTTACTACCGTGTGCCGTGCCTCCTCCTTTGTTGGGCGGTTTTCCGCACAACAGACGCGGAGGTGCGCCTTGTGTGTGGCGGGCGGGCGCTCACACGGGCGCAGCGCGGGGGGGTGCGACCGGAAGGACAGACAGACGGACAGACAGACAGACTGGTGGATTGACGGACAGACGGCCGGACTTCCGTTGTCGCGCGGCTGACAGCAGGGAGCCCCCATGCAAGGATAATCCCGCCTGCAGGGGGGAGAAGCCAAGGCAGCCAATTTGCACGATCAGCTCGACGGATCGGCTTTCAGACGCCACGACAAACACGCTGTAATCTGGCTGAAATCAAGTCTGAATCTGAAATGCTAAACGTGGGTTTCTGCGGGGAATGAGGGG
>NW_026267818.1:34108-34907 GCF_000697945.3 Frankliniella occidentalis
CCCCACACACACATGCATCCTAGGCATGCGGCATATACCGTGCTGCTGCTCAAAAAGTTAAAAATTTTCACATGTCAAGTTTCCATAAAAGGAAATATTTGCTGCCACTTTTGCATCAAAAGGATGCGATCAGTTTGGAAAAATGCCGCAAAATTTTGGGGAACGTTTTAAAACTTCTTTCCAATTTAAAGTTTCTCTTACCAATTTTTTTCAAAATAAAATGGAAAACCGACGACTCGCGGTAGCGACTCGGCCTCATTTCAATCACCGAGTCCTGCGTTTCCCCCCTTATTTCCTAGAATGGCCCGGGGCGTGCGGAATGTGAGCCCTTTTTGCTTCCCTCTTTTCTCATTTGACTTCCACTTTTTTTTTGCTATTTGTGCGGGTGTGTGTGGGTGTGCCTTCTATCTTAGATTGACGCGTCGGTATTACGCGGGCGCGAGTCGGTCCGCTGCTAACACAGTCAGTCTCTCTCCCGCCGCCCTTATTGGTTCTCTGGAATGTGCCGGGCTGGGCTATGCTGCTCCCGACCAGAGCAACCCCTTTCCTCCCCCTCCTCCCTCTAAAGTAAAGTAAACCCCCTCGGGGACATGCTATAGTCTGTTTTTGGACTAAAACTTGCCGGCCCCTGTACTCTCCAAAGGGGCCGAGGCAAGGGGAGCTGGCTGGGGAGCGTGCGGCGAGTGGCCGACTCTTGACCTGCTAGGCTGGCTCATAAAAGCCTCTCTCCTGCCCCCTCCCCCCACCCCTCTCCCTCTCTCCCTGGCTGTGTTTCTCGCTCGCTGTCGCACCATCACCC
>NW_026267818.1:34957-35860 GCF_000697945.3 Frankliniella occidentalis
GGAGGAGGAGGAGGAGGAGGAGGAGGAGGAGGAGGAGAATGACGAGGAGGAGGAGAATGACGAGGAGGAGGAGAATGACGACGAGGAGGAGGGCGAGGAGGAGGAGACACACACACGCACGCGAGCCGGCAGCACCCAGTCGTGCACCTGGGCGTCAGCGGCACGTCGCGGGGTCGGCATAGCAGGCAGCAGGCCCGTTTGGAACAGTTGGGGCCGATTTTAATTTCCCTAATGGTTGGCAAGCAGGGGCGTGGCGGGGCGGGGCGTGGCGGGGCGGGGCCACCTTGCCCGGTGGTCGGCCGGGCGGCGGGGCCGTGCTGCCCCCGGCGCTGCTGCTGCTCCTTGCTTTGCTTAGTGTTTGGCGGACGCCAGCAGTGCTCTGCAAATGCTGGCCGCCGCCGCCGCCGCCGCGGTCTCCTTGTTCTTCCAATATTTGTCTTTGTCCCCCTCGCTCCTCCGCCAGACTCTGTTCGGTGTCTCCGGCGGCCCCGCTCAGCCACTCACTCCTCTAATTAAAGCGCGTCGGTAATGAGTGAGTGATTCGTGTCGCTGCCGCCCTGCTGCCGCCCCGACGGCCCGCCGGCCCCGCCGTGCGACTCGCGCCCGTCGCGCTTCCCACGGCCCTCTCCTCGCCACCACCATATCGCCGCGGTGAGCGAGCGGTATACGGTGAGCGAGCGCCACGAAAGCGACGCTAAAGGGGGGTGTTTTATATGTGTAATTTTGGGACGGTTTTGGTCGGGGACCGGCCCGCCGAGTAGCTTCTTCCTTTTGGGGCGTGGCGGCTGGTGGCGGCGGCGGCGTTATGCCCCTCGGTCACGCAGCAGGTGGGGCGGGCGGAGCGGAGCGGGCGGCATGAGCCGGGGCCGGTCAGTAAGCACGCGTGACTCGAGGGGCCTGTGG
>NW_026267818.1:36994-38311 GCF_000697945.3 Frankliniella occidentalis
CCCCCCCCCCAATCCACATCGTGGAGCTGCAGGCTGGACTGGGCTGGGGCCATCAGTTGCAAATGAACTGCTTATCTCTTTCGGACCGACTCAATAAACTCGTTTTCTCTCTCTCTCTCTCTCTCTCTCTCTCTCTCTCTCTCTCTCTCTCTCTCTGCCTCTCTCTCTCGCTCTCTCGCTCGCTCTCCCTCTCTCTCGTGTGGGCGTTGTTCTCCTGCCGCGTCGGGTTTGGATTGGCATTTTTCGCGTTGCCGAGGACGCGTCGCGATGCGATGCGATTCGCGGAACAGGCCGCCGACTCGGCGTGGCGCGGCGTCCCGCTTCTGCAGCCGGTGGTGGTGGTGCGCGAAGCGGCGGCGGCGGCGGGGAGGAAATAAGAAGGAATAAAGAAATGCCGTCTTAAAACCTTTGTAAAACGACGCGTCTTGCGCCGCAAGTTGCTGCGCTGGCCGCGCTGCTGCGGCATCCCGGGGCTGTCGGCCGGCGCGGGGCTGCTGCGGGGCCGGCGACGTGCCGTCGCAGTGTCGTCCTGATATCGGGGACCCTCTCCTCTCCTTACTCGGCTTTTTCTTTTATCCATTTTTGCTTGCGTGACCGTCAAGATCGCCTCAGACTTTTGGTATTACGCCGCAAGGAATCAGCAAAATTCGCTCTGACATGGTAAAATTCTTCTAGGCTACTGCAAAATTTCGACCAGTTATACCTCATCGTTAATTCTCGTCATCGTTTCACTTACTGACTCCCATTGACGCCGACGAGACGCGGTGACACCATGAGACTATTTCTGCATTTTTCTGTTCCGATAAGTTGGTTGCAGTGAATCAGCCTTCCACATACTGGGCCGGTGTTGCGTCCGGCCCAGTCAGACCCTTTGGATCCTTTCGGTGAATAACTTGAGAAAAATGTGCAGCCCGGGTCCCGACCGAGGGCCTACATGTGTGTGTGTGTGTGTGTGTGTGTGTGTGTGTGTGTGTGTGTGTGTGTGTGCGTGTGTGTGTGTGAGTGCGTGTGTGAGTGCGTGTGTGAGTGAGTGCGCCCCCACCTGCAAACGCATGAGCGAAGACCGAGGTCCTCCTCTCTGCTCCCTGCAGGAATGCCGAGGGCAGCCCGTTCGCCCGTTCGGCCCGCCACCGGGCTCCTCAGGCTCGACTCTCTATACTTGTTTCTTATTATCTGCTGCTTCCCTTTTTCGGGGGGGAATGCCTGTCTGTCTGTCCTTCTCTCTGCGCTGGGACCGGCCGGCGGCGGCCGCTGCTCTGCTCTCGCTTGTGTCTCGTGCTTTGCTTTTCGGCTTTCGTACCGGAAATTGCCCCCCCC
>NW_026267818.1:42476-47073 GCF_000697945.3 Frankliniella occidentalis
GGAAAGATATTAACACTACGTGAATACTGCCTCAGCCCGCAATGTCTGCCCGCAATATTTCGAGTAGGCAACCAACAGCAACTGGCTCAAATGTCCATTTACACAGAGGGGATCGCCCCGGCGGCCCAGTGCAGTGGGCTAATCCCCTCTCTATGGGGCAGCACGCGACGGCATTTACTACCGACCCCCTAACTCTCGCAGGTAGGCCCGGCTCAAATGGGCATCCGCCGGCGGCACACAGCCGGGCGCGCGCAAAATAACAAGAGGAATGCTAATGAAGCAGTTTTGCATTTTTCTCTCCTCGTTGCCGATGCTCGCGACGATGGGTCGGTTGCCGGTGCCGCCGCCGCTGATGATGCGATGGGCGTCGTCTGGGTGGCGGTGTGTGTGTGTGTAGCTGGAGGGAAGGGAAGGGTTATGGCGGCTCCACCACGCCCTACCTAGTGCAGTGCGATAAGTGAATTATTATCGTCATTTAATATTGCGTGCAGACGGTATCAAGTTGGGAAGTGAAGCATTTATTGTAACCCAAGTAATGTCGGACTATTGCGTATATTTTATTATTTTGTCTGTGTGACTTTTGAACGGCACGATCCGGAACCGACAATTAACACCCCACGGCGGCGGGTCGGGCCGTCAGCCGCTTTGAGTCCGTTTGAACAGCCGGCCGGCCGGCCCCGGTGCTGCGCTCGGCCGCCGGGGCTGTATGATGACTCCGGAACTACTTACTATGGAGGACTATCCCCCCCCCCCCTCTCGCGGCTGCTCTGCCCAGCCGCACCGCCGCCGTGGGTATCAATATCATCGCATCTCGACCAAAAGCAAGAAATGCTCTTGCCTTTCCCTTAAATAAACTCTCCCCCCCCCCCTCCTCCCCGTACGCCCCATCTACCCTTTGGCGGACGGCCACTGCCGCTGTAAGTTACAATGAGGCAGAACTGGTAGGACGGTGGAAAGGGAAAGAGGGGGGGGGGGGGGCAGTTTTTCACGGACCTCAGCAACTCTTGCAATTTATGCACAAGAGGATCCCCTGCCCCGCGCTTGGCCTGACTGTTCCGCTCCGCCAGCCAGTGCGGGCGCCAAAACTAAAGAAAATAGATTGCTTTTGCCTTTCTAAATTTAATCAGCTGCTAACTGCCGCTTCGCACCTGCGTTTCTTATATTAAAGTACTCCCCCCTCCTACCTCCCTCCCCCGGTGTGTTACGTGTGTTACGTAGTAACAGAGCAAGTTTTTCTCCCCCCCACCCCCACCCTTATCTCTTCTCGTCGGGACCCACCAAACTCCACCTCCTTACTATACGCCCTGAAATTAGCACGGTTCCTCCGCTTCCAACCCCCCGCCGCCGCTCTGGCCAATGTGCAAAGTAGTGTAAGGGGAATTGGGATGTAATGAACCTTTGCAGCCGGGCAGGGGCAGAGGAGCCTGGGGCCCCGGGGGCAGAGGGAGAGGGGGGGAGGGACTTATTGAATAAGAAGTCGAGGGCACCGGCCCGGCGACGCTGTGCAGAGACGGTTAACCTGTCATTTCTGCTGTGTTGTGCATCTATTCCGTTAACCCGAGGTATGTGAATTGTGAATGTCGCAAACTTGTATGTGTGTACACACAGAGATACAAGTGCGTGAATTTTAAAGAAAAATTCACACCCTAACTCTCAAGTGTACGAATAGGTATTAGCACGCCCCTACGAGTGTGCGACACTCACATTCTTGCGTTTTTAGTCTGGGCTGCGGGGCGACGAACGGAACATATAGTTTTTGCGAAAACGTGAGTCAAAGTGTGAGCTCAGCTCCCCTGTAATTCAAACTCATAAATCCGGGGCCTCGGTGGCTGCGCTGCGTCCGTGGCGGCGGGGCGGGGGTGGCGCTGCCGAACACGCGGGGGGAGGGCGGCCTCAGGGCGGCGCGATGAGGGATGGCCACTGCTGAGGCTGACGCGGGGGCTGACGCGCACGGCTCGGGACGGGGGCTTTGGGCGGCCGCCAGCCCTACTCTCTCTCTCTCAACCCCGTTGGGCCGTCTTCTTGGAGCAGGACCAGCAGCAGGACTAGGAGATGCTGGAGACGTGCCGTGGACAGTGGACACGCGGGCGCTGCGCTGCTGGGTGCTGTACTGTGTAGCGGAGGGGTCGACGACGCCTCCAAGGCCCCTACCCGCCCGCCCCGCTGCTGTCTTCTTGGCTGCGGCGCGGTCGGCCGGCACCACGCCAAGCTGCGCTGTGCGCCGGGCTGCCTACCTTAAATCACTACGGCGCCCGCCGCCGCAGACATTTTCTTGTTTCGGAATTTTGTTGTTCCCGGAGCCTTTTTACATTCCACAGTTTTCTCATTTGTCTCGGAACGTGCTTTACCCCTTTTTAACCCCTCTAAAACTAGACTACAGTAGAATCACAAGATATACCATGCAGTATGGTTCTCTAACATTTACCGGGCGTTATAATTATTCTTTCATGACCTCTAGTGACCCCTCCGGCTCACGACCGCAGCCACAGCCAGAAGCACCACCACCACACTGCGGCCCTGACAATGACCGCCACAACGACTCTGCAATCGGGGTGCGTTCTAAATGCAGATCGAATGTACGTTATGGCTGGCTGGTCGGTCAGCGTCGGCTCGGCGAGCGCAAGCGAAGCGGTCGTTAGCGGTCGGAATGCGTCGCTCTTCTCTCGCTCGCGCGAGTATGGAGTGGAAGAGACTTACCGCGGGCTTTACGAGCGCACCCAGTGGTGAGAGCGAGAGAGACCGAGAGAGAGAGACCGAGAGAGAGAGAGAGAGAGAGAGAGAGAGAGAGAGAGAGAGAGAGAGAGAGAGAGAGAGAGAGAAGAGAAGGTCCCGCTGACTCATCCCCCTTGGCTCCTCTCCCTACGATGCTCCCCGCGCCGCCGCTCGCTCAGCCTTGCTCCGCGTCCGCCACTCAGGCGCCCCCGTTTTCCGCTTTTCACTGGGAAATCGGCGCTGGAATGTGAAGCAGCGAGTGAGTCGGGGTGGCGAGGGGGGGGGGCGACGGGGTGGGGGCGCTGCTCGAGCCTCTCGGGAGGCTGCTCACGCCCGAGAGACGACGCCCGCCTCGCCTCGCGGAGGTCGCGCGCCCCGCTGTTATGAGCGAACGGCTTAAGTGGCCGTACCGCGCATGCAAAATATTCTCGGCCTCTTTCGTTAATTCTCGGTCTCGCCCTTTTCTATCTCTCTCTCTATGATGTGCTTTCTTTGTCAAATGTCTTTCGCGCAGCATTGCAGTTGCGACGCGACCCAGCTGCTGCTGGGGGCGGGGCGACCTGCCTGCTAATCTCTCTCTCTCTGGCGCGCGGTATATCGAATCCCCCGCTGCCTGTGAGCGTTTTGCCCCTTACCCCCTTCTCTCTCTCTCTCTTTTAGTCTTATTACTTTCGGGATTTGGCTTTATTTCGCTCGGTTGTCGTTAGGGTACCCGGCCGCCCGGGCCGGTGGGTGCGCTGGTCCTTCCCCCCTCTCCTGTCTCTCCTCCGTTCAGCCGCCCGTGCATTCCAGGCCTGCTTACACTTGGTTACACGTCGCCCCCAAGGGCTGGGCCCTGCCATCGGCCCGTGTGCGAACGGTACGTACCGTGTCAAAAAACAATCATGCATTTTACACGGTGTAAAATCATATGTTCATACTTTGTATTTTTCAACCATTGTATTGTAAAACAAAGTGGAAAAAGTACAGCAATCACATTTTCATTTTTTCGAGATTTTTCGTAAAGATTGTTTATTGTTTTTCTCAAACAAATTTTTTCCTCCGTGTCTTTTCTTTTTCCTTTGTGTGCAGTAGTATGTGTTGCGCAAGTTGTTTTGCGGCGCTTTAGTTTCGTTGAGCGAGTAAACTGCAGCGTGTAAATTACACGGCGTGTAAACTGCAGAGCCCCGGCCGGCCAGATGGCGCCCTGCGGTGCCCTGCGGCGTAGGAGCCGCTGCTGCAGCCGACCGCGCGCGACTTGGACGAATGTTTGGCCTGCCGTTCCTTCTTGGTGCGCAGGCAGCGCGGAGGTTGGTTGGGGGCGGCGCGATATTTACCTGCCGGCTACACCACTCCCTACTGAACTGAAACAAGCCCAGCAGCTCCGCCCGCGCCCGGGCCCGCGCTCCTGTTTCCGCACTTAGGCCCCTCGCTGCTTGTACGTGTTCGCGCGCGCTCGGTAGTTTCAGAACGAAAGTTGAGACGACGACGGCGGCGGCGACGACGGCGTTGTCCCGGCGCCCTATGTTCCCTCTGTTTCGCTGCGGGAGTGGCTGGGGGGAGGCTTAGGGGAGGCTGTGGTGGTGTATTATCATGTTACGAGTGCGGGTGTATGGCCCGCGGCGCACCTCGCGAAAATGTGTGCAGGTGCACTGTAAATCGAAAAAGGAACATCGGGGGTTTGTACCCTTTTGAAAAGGCAACAAATCGCGTTTCCTACCATGCGAAGGCAAAAACGATGTTTCTTGCCCCTGAAGGCAGGAAATGTTACCTTTTGAGTGTAAGGTGACAATTGTTGCCTTTGTGGTGGCTAGATGTTGCCTTTTTGCGGGGGCCGCCCCTACCTTCCTCCCCGGAGGAAGAGGAGGGGGAGGGCAAGCGGCGTGCCCGGCGGTGTCGGGCCGGC
>NW_026267818.1:48133-51588 GCF_000697945.3 Frankliniella occidentalis
CCCCTCTCCCCCTCCATCCCTCCCACTCCGCAGGGCCGCGCCGCCGCCGCCGCCTTCTCGCCTAAGTGCATCATTTCCCGAGTAATGGCTGTGTATTTTCCTGCCGGATTCCCTTTGATTCTGGCTGACTGACTAATCTATCGCTGCCCAGAGCTGGGCCGGCCTGGCGGAGCCCTGAGCCCGCCTGAGCCGGTCTGTCTGGCCAGGCCGCTTCGTCTCGCTCTATCTGTCTCTCGCTCGCTCTCTCTTCTTCCTCTTTCCAACTCACGGCTGCTGCTGCAGAATTTTTTATTATTTCACTTTTGTTTTTTGCTGTCCCTCCTTTTTTTCCTGCGAGTGGCAGATAGCATCTTGTAGCATTAATTTGTTCTGTCCGTGATCCGCGTTCGATACGCGTCGTCTCGCACTCATCTGCGTTCATCTCTGAGGATACAGATAGAGGGAAAGAAGGATAATATAACCTTGCCGCGGATTTTTTTATCTGACCACTTTGTTAATTTGTTGGTCGTTTTTCCCCCCCATGTTTTTTTAGTTCGTGTAATGGTTTTTCATCTTGCCAAGCCGGTGTGTCTTCGCCCTGGTCTCTCTAACGAGCTCATATTCGTTGCCGTGTTTGCTGGTGCTCGGTGTCGTGTCGAGTGAAATAAGGCCCTAAATGCCCTCGCATTTGTTAATCTCAAGCGTTGCCACACGTTTGCCTCGCCCCAGCCCTGGCACAGCATGCACGGCCCGATGAAGAGAACCAGATGTCTATTGATATCATCCCCGTCCGCCGCACGCCCCCCCAGAAATGTCGGGATTGTTTACACGCTATCGGACGGGATGGTAACAAAACTGCAGCAGTGCAGCAGCGGGAGAAGGGGGGAAGAAGCAGAGACGGGGTGGAACCACGCGCTTGCCTTACACTTCAACGAGGGCTTTACGAACTTGTACACCAAAACTTTAATAATGTTTAGTTGACGTTTTATTTTAAACCTGGCCGACCGCCGGTGTGTGTGTGTGTGTGTGTGTGTGATATTTTCGCCCATTTTATTTCCGTGCGGTGTGTGGGCGCCACAGTCTTTATCACCGGCCCAGCCGGTCCGCTGCTCCTCGGCAGAGCGTCCTCCTCCTGATCCCCGGGGAGGCCGCCGCGCCGTTGTCGTATTTTTGGCGCCCGCCCGCGCTCGTCTCGTGCGGATGAATCGATCCCTTTGATCCCTCCCCGGCCGGCGGCTCTGGCCGCGCATATGGTCGGCCGGGCGGGCGGGCGGGCGCGGCGACCTGTCGGCCAATAAGAAAGCGTGTGGCCACCGTTTGAGTGTGTGACGGGGCGGCTAATGGCGCCGGACTGTGCAGCGACGCCTTCGCCTCGCCTCCTCCTTTTCCTTCCACCTTTTACTCCTTTACACACGACCGCTGCCGCGCTGCTGCGTTCTGCTCCAGTGACTCCTTCCTCTCTCCCTCTGTCCCTCCCCTCACTGCCGATACCCCCTACTTCACTTTGTGGAAACTATTTCAGCCTAACTTTCCATAATTTTAGTAGTAAGTTGACGATTTGCCAACGACGTTTTGCATTGACGATCGGTGTCATAACTTCACGACTCACGATGTTTCCTCCTACTCGCTGAAGAATTTCAATAAGTCGATGCGTATATTTCCCTTCTACGCTGTTTATTTTTCGTAGTGTCGGGGAGGGAGCTGTAGGAACGAAAAGGGTCATGTCGGTCGATGACGATGGCGACGATCGAGATGACGATCGGGGTCATTAGGCACCTCATCACGGTCATGCGTGAGTGATGTGTCGGGCCGTCGGCTGCTTCACACACACACACATGACTCTCTCACACACACGCGCGCGTCCCGTTCAGCCGTTCAGACCCTCCCTGTCTCTCTCCCACCCCAGCTCGCTTTGTATAATTTATTTTCGAGTGTTGCTAAATGTTGACAATAATAACTTTGACAACTCTGAATGCTTTCACCCTTTTGACTACTGTTGTTCTATATTTTTCCCTCTGTCGGCCCCCGTGGGTGAGCTCTTGTGTTGTTGCGTGCTTGCGTGCAGCGAGCGGTGGGCGGCCGTGCATCCTGCGCACGTACTCCCAACATAGTGGCCGGTACTGTCCGGCATGAATTGAATAGGGGGCGCTCTGTGTGTGGCCGTGGCCGCGCGCATGGTCGCATGGTGCGACGGTGACGGATGTCAATATGCACGCGCTGTGCGCACACGGCGACGACGAGTATAGTAGAGGGGAAGGCGCCTACAGCAACGCCCAAGTTGCGCCATCTCTCTCACCATCGCACGCGCAAGCTAAATCCAATTCACGTGCTCAGTCAAAGGGGGTCTATCCGTCTGTCTGTCTGTCCTCTCGTTCACTCTCACTCACTCAAGACCGGCGCGACGCCCGAGACGAGTCGCTAACGGAAGTTTGAAGGATTTCTCGTTAGCAAAGTTGTTGCCGCATCCCCATCATCCCCCTCCCCTCCGCCTTCTCTCTATACGCCCCCCCCCCTCTCTCTAGGCTGAGCTGTCAGCACCACCACCACCACGCTCACAAGTCTGCGCTGACACGCTGCGTGCGCGCGCGCGTGTGTGTGTGTGTGTGTGTGTGTGTGCGGTGTGTTGTCGCTTTGTGGAGGATAGATCGATAGCGCCACTTTAATTACGGCCGACACGCTAGTTCTATCGCAGCGGGATAGAGGAGTTTTGTGGCCTGTTGCGTTTCTCTTCTCTCACTACTCCCCCTCCCCCCCATACCTCTCTCGCTCCCTCCCTCTCCGGTCTCCTTCCCTCTCTCGCTCCTCTCTCGCTCTCTCTCACTCGCATCCCCTTCTCTCGCATGTGCCCCACCCCTCCGCGACCGCACGTGTGGCGATGTCACCCCATCTGATTATGTGCCGGAGATAAGGCGTCATGTGCCCTGCCATGAGTCGGCCTGCCCTGCCACGCCCTGCCACGCCCTGCCACGCCCTGCCATGAGCGCCGCACACCTCTCAGACTGCCATTAGGCGTGAGGCAGGCGTGTGAGTGACGCACTGCGGTGATGAGGACATGAGCCGGAATCACATCACGTGTGGCACACTCACACACACACACACACACACAGTGTTTTCAGAAACGAGACGAGGAAGACGTTTACGAATTTGTTATCTTCAAGTGTCTCTCTTTTTACTACAGCAGGGCTGTTTTATTTGTTAGATGGAACGTTTTTCTTTTCTCACCCTCGATGGGGATGCGGGCGAGCCGGGCCCAGCAAGAGAAGGGCGGCGAAGAGACGCGATGCCGTCGGCTGAGTGGCAGCAAGGGGCTCTTGTGATGTCGTCATTACTAGTTTCTCTCTCTCTCTCTCTCTCTCTCTCTCTCTCTCTCTCTCTCTCTCTCATCGCGTGTGTGCCCTTATGGAGATCGCACCGCGCCGCTGCAGCGGGCCCCCACACCAGAATAAACATTATTTCGCACGCGAGCGCCGCTAACG
>NW_026267819.1:0-733 GCF_000697945.3 Frankliniella occidentalis
CCACTAGGCGCGGCGCGGCGCGTGCGACGCGTGTCGTCTATTCCCTGTCTGCTATGAGTTCGTAGGTAGGCCAGGTGGTCTCCAGTGAGTGGGGGTTATATGATTCGCCCGTGTGGCTCGCCCGTTTAGTTTCGGTGTGGATGTAGTTTGCGTCCGGCGGTCTCTCGAGTGTGTCGTATATCGAATCGGAAACGTACGCTAGGATGTGTGGTATATGCAAGGCTCGTGATTTTATTGAGCGAAGTCGTGATCCAGTGGTGTCCCAAGGTGTAGAAAGTGAAGAAAATAAGATCCTCTGGGCCGAATTGACAACAGAAGGTAAATATGTTGTTCTTTATTTAAGTAAGTGTAAAAAAGAAAGTAACTAATAGTGACGTGTTTATTTTAATGATTTCCAGACGTCCGAATTATTGACGAGTATTTGGATACTGTTCAGAAGGTTGAAACACATTATGGTGACGAGATATTTATATGTGATGGGAAAGTAATTTTTTATCGTTGCCAATCAAAGTGTCCTTGTTTTATTTCTGGCCTTGATTATATGCATGAAGAATGTCGGAACGTTTTGCAACAAATTATTGAAAGACAACAAGACGAAGCAGTCGAAATGCAACATGTTCGAGAATTCTTGGAATGGGAATATGAACAACAAAAGGAGGAAGAAGTAAAGGAAATGTTAATTATCGCTCATGAAATGCATGGAGGTTGGAAGGAAGGTGAAGGACGGAAGGAT
>NW_026267819.1:2033-8066 GCF_000697945.3 Frankliniella occidentalis
CCATACAGTCATATTGAAATAAAGAAATAAAGACTCTAGGGCGGGGCATGCTTTAAGAACATACAAAGTCACAAAATGAATACAATTTTGAAGCGTCCAGCTTCGTCGGGCCGAACGTTCAAAGTCTATGTGCAAAGTTTTTAGACAGGGGTAGTATCGGGTATTGTAGGGCTGGGGTAGGAAAAGAGAGTAGCATACTGCCTGCTCTATATGCTGTATCGATAGGCATGAGGAAGTAATCACCATCTCCGCACGAAAGTCGACGGAAATATATCGCCAAAAAAAACATGAGAGAGAGACGGGAGCAATTGATAAAACCTGGGGCCTTAATAAATTGTCAAAAAATTGGTCAACAAGGTCATATAAATGCTTTTCCAGGAGTGGATTAAACGCCAACATATGGAATGGCGTATAATCTGGGTAGCCCACGTAAAGAACTTTTTCCGTCAAAGACAGAATCTCATTGGCCAGGTCAAATTTGGCTTCGACTTCATGAAAATTAAAGTCAGCTTTTCCAACATTACACCAGGCTATACCCCATTGTCGCAAGTCCAGTGTTGGGGGGTGGAGGGAAAAGAATGTTTTCACATTGTCACGTTGCTTGGTGCAGGTCCTGGCTAAGGACGCAAGGTCAAAGTCACATAAATACTGGCATATGTGTTCCCAATTGTCATAATACAGCGAGTTCAGCGAGGATCCATCTTGAAGTAAGGCGATCCGCGGGCCGTCTTCGTCGGAATCACCATTGTTTTCAAGAAGAGGCTCGCTCTCCATGGTACACTCACTCGAGTTGGTCAAATGGTCGGTTGGGGAGGGGCAGCACGGCAACACGGCAACACGACAACACGGCGTCCTATTCGCACTAGGGCCTCCAGGAGCGTGTCACGGCAGCGCGGCTCGATCTACTCAGATGAACTGACCCGAGGGCCGAGGGCCTGGGGCCGTGTGGCTGCCGCGCCTTTCCTTGGATAGGAAAGGGGGGAGCGTCGAGCCGAATAGTTTATAACGGTGGGCAGGTGCGAGCATCGTTTTGGCCTATGAAAAGGCCGCTCCCCACCCTAACCCTTATGCAAATACGTGTTTCTATGATCGCGCGCCAAAAATGAGCGGGTGGGCAGGACGGCCGACGGCCGCGCGGCGGGCGAGCGAGCGGTAGGACATCAGACGAGTAGTGCCAAGTGAAGCGGGCAGTTCGTGACGCGTGTCTCGCGTTAAAACCAAACAGGAACGTGTGTGCGCGAGTGTTTCGGGGCGTGTGTTGTGAGCAGCTTGTGTGTGTGTGTGTGTGTGTGTGTGTGTGTGAAGAAGTCCATACGCCGCCAGGGTGAGCAGCGTGTCCTACCAGAATCCGCCACGCCGTGCTCCCGGCTCATCCCAGTTCTTGCGGTTGCTGTGCATTGTCATTCGGTGAGTGGGAGATATATATTTTTTGTAAATCGTTTCTCGCAAAACACAAAGACATGACAAATGGCGAAAGAGAGTGTGTGCCCAGTATGCGCCCGGTGTTTTAATCGACCCTCAAAACTAAAAAGACATCTTTTAATACATGAAAAGGAAGCACACGAATGTCATGTGTGTGGAAAGAAAATACGTTCTCAGAGTAATTTTCAAAGACATGTTAAAACACACGAATCCCCTTCTCGATGCGATGTTTGTGAAAAAACCTTTAAGTCGAAGTATTATCTGCTGGCGCATGTGAAAGCGATTCACGGCCCTCGACTAGTTAAGAGATTCAAGTGTGCGGAATGCAAATATGAGGGAAAGAGTCAGGCTCTCCTGTACACCCACAGAGCAATATGTCATTTGGTTGTGCGGCAGTGTCCACATTGCTTAGAAGGCTTCAAGAAAGCAAGATCTTATGTAGCCCACCAAAGACAATGTCAAAGGAAAAATGAAAGCTTGAAGTATGCGTGTTGTATATGTCGTAAGAGATATCGGACGCTTAATGAGAAGAATAGACATATCATCATCTGCCGCCGTAAGCGGCTGGCGTTGGAGGGGCGGGGCGGGGGCGAGCAGGTGCGCCGTGGCCGACGCGAGCCAGAAGGAGAAGAAGAATCGGAAGAGGTGGAGGAGAGAGAGGAGAGAGAAGAGAGAGAAGAGAGAGATGGGGAGGTTGGAGGAAGAGGTGTAGAGGGGGGGAGAGAAGATGGACAGAGAGAAGAAGAGTCGGAAGAGAGAGAGGGACAGGAGAGCGAGTCAGAAGAGAGTGGGGAAGGGGATTGGGACCAACCCACATTTGCTCTGAGAGGCGTCGCGGCACTGCATCGTTATTATCCGAGCGGGCAGAAGAACGATTTGGGGATGTCGCTCATTCAGAACAAAGATGCTGTCGTTAAAAAGTTGAGGGAGGAGGTCGAAGCGGCTCGTGGTTTAAAATGGAGCATGAGTGTCTCGGTGGAGGTGTCTCGGGAAGTCCAAGGTGAAAATGGTGAGCCCCAAGTGCAAACCCAAACCAAAAGCCTCGTCTCAGAGACGCGGTCCATTTTAACACAAAGTGGAGAAGAGACTGAACAAGTTGAAATGGCGTTCATGGATATATTAAATAGTGGGGATCATTTAAAAATTGAAGGATCGAGCTGGGTAATTACTTACGTATATTATTACGAATTAAGCCTGGCCCAGTGGCGTCCGCTGTCTGGAGGGAGTTACATCAAGACTCCTCGGTGGCTTGCGGCCAAACATTGCACTGTCAACATTGTCACCAAAACAAACAAACAATGTTTTCGCCTGAGCATTTTGGCTGCCTTGTTCCCGCCCCGAGAAGCCAAGAGGGCGACCCAGCCTCGGACTTACACTCCCTACTACGATGAATTGAACTTTGGGACACTTGAGTCAGAAAATATGAGAATCAAGGACGTAAAAAAATTTTGCACGCTCAACCATCAATTCTCTTTGAGTATTTTCGGTGTCGAGAAACGAGACATTTTTCCACTGTACTGTCCAGACCAAAGGAGAGATGTTCACATCACGCTTTTGCTATTGGGTAAGGGAAAACGGCGGCATTTCGTATTGTGTACCAGCGAAAGTCGTCTGCTGTACGAAAAAAACAAACACAAAGCAAAAAAGTTCTTTTGTTGCTATTGTTTGAACTCCTTTAACACGCCGACCAGCCGTGGTGAGCACGAAGAAATATGTCGGACTTTCGAAGGACAGAAAGTAAAATATCCAAAGCCGGGAAGCACACTCGAGTTTGGGCCTTTCTACATCAGGAAAATGTCTCCTGTAAGTCACATTCTCTTCTATGACTTTGAAACATTAGCTTCGCCAATGGAAGCCGACGCTAGGAATGGTAAAACGCAAAAAATGAATGTCCATATACCCTTCAGTTTCTGTGCGATGCTGGTGGATTTCCGTGGCATTCTAGTGAGGGAACCTGTCGTCTTTTCCTGCGAAGGAGCTGAGCAACTGATTCATCGCTTTTTGGATGCAATATTTGAGGCCGAAGAATATTGTTTCACTCATAGGGTGGATTATCCTGCGTGTGGGACGGCACAACAGGAAGAAGCGTATGAAAGGTGTACAACGTGCTGGATTTGTGGTGGGGCGTTCTGTGACGATGACCCAAAGGTGAAAGATCATGACGGACGATTTTGTAACGGTAACATACGAGGCGGCGCACACAGAAGCTGTAATTTAAATTTGCACAAAGGGCTCTACCTCCCTGTCATTGGACACAACACTGCGTTTTTCGACACGAAAATTTGGCTCAAACACGCAAGTACCCACCCCAAATTCAGGCAATGTAAGATCAAATTATTGCCCCTGAATAAGGAAGTTTATCGCTCCCTCGAACTGATTATTGATGCTAAGACAAAACGTTCGTTGAAATTCATTGATTCATACTTTCACGTGCGAGCCCCACTCGCAAGCCTGGCGGAGAGCTTGACAGATGATGATTTATTCTTATTAAGACAGCTATATCCCCAAGATGATCAATTTTCGCTCCTAAAAGAAAAGGGGGTGGTGTGTTATGATTTTTTGAAGAGCTATCGAACACTCCAGGAGCAAAGGGAGTTGCCACCTCGGTGTGAGTTTTACAACAAGCTTAAAAAAGAAGAGGTCTCGGAGGAAGATTATCAGAGGGCTCACAAGGTATGGCAGGCCTTCAAATGTGAGTCGCTCCTACAGTACATGTTAATATATAATTTCCAAGACGTGGTTCTACTTGCGTCGTTCTTCCTGAAATATCGCCAAGCGACGGCTGAAACATTTGGCTATGAAGTGTGTGCGTTCATAAGTACGCCCTCTCTGAGCTTGGCTTGTGCGGTCAAATTTAGTCGGTGTCAAATCCCGCTAATTAGCTCGTGCCAAGCCTTCCAAATGTTTGAGTTAAGTGTACGTGGCGGCGTCAGTGGTGCGGGGCTCAGACATGCCGTTGCAAACAACCCTCACACGCCTAACTACGACAGAGAGCAGCCCACGTCGTGGATATTGTATACGGATGTGAACGGGCTTTACAATTTTAGCCTGTCTCAACCTATTCCGTGTGGTGATGTGATGTGGTTAAGCGCAGAAGAATGCGAAGCTCTGAATTTCAGCGAGTTGCACCAGCAAGGCTTTGGCGCACTGCTTCTTGTCGATCTTCAGTATGGATTCTGGGAGGCTGAGCGGGATCATCATGTCCAGTTTCCACTAGCGCCTGTCCACATGGCGCCGGACCCCGCTTGGTTTTCCGAGTATCAAAAAAGAATTGCCGCGGCGTCGTGCTTTGGCGCTGCCCTGAAAACGAAAAAACTTATGAGCGTGATTGGGCCTAGGGTTATGTATCCCATACACAGTGTGTTGCTACAATTTTACATCGAGAAAGGCATGAAAGTGACCAAATTTCACCGTGGTTTAAAATACACTACACGGCCGTGGTTGGAAGGATACGTTACGTATCTTGCGCAGCAAAGACAGCAGGCGACAATGCCCTTTATGAGTGACTACTGGAAATTTCTTGGAAATTCCCTCTATGGTTCATTTCTGTCCCGCCCCCGAAAATATCGGAACATTGTCTTGTGCAAGACAAAGAAAGAATTTCTGAAACACACAAGAAAACCGAGCTACAAAAATTTCAGAATCTTTGCCCAGAATTTCTGTGCTGTAGAGTGCCTGAAAAAGGAAGTGACACTGTCTCAGCCCATCTTTGTGTCGAGCTTCGTGCTAGACCATTCAAAGCTACACTTAACCAAATTGTTTTGGGAGTTGAAATCACACTTTTCTACTGAAAAAGGGAAAAATCTCCAGACGCTCCAGTTTGACACTGACTCTCTGATAATAAAGGTCACTACAGAGGAACTGGAAAAAGATTTAATGAAACTTAGTCATTTATTTGACTTCTCCAGCCTGCCAGAGTGGCATGCATTGTACGACGCCTCCAGGAAGAAAGTTCCCGGGTTGTTAAAGATTGAGCTTGGCGGGCGCGTGATTACTGAGATGGTCGCGGTAAAAAGTAAAGTCTACGCCATCCGTCATCTCCCGTGGAAAAAGCCTACCCACCTAGGGGTCGACGGTGTCGACGTCCCGCCCGTGCCAGCCCGATCCGGTCCGACGCGGGCCGGCGTGACTAGTCCGGCGGCAGCCGACACTCAACTGACACGAGAGGAGAGAGAGAGAGAGGGGGGTCAAGAGGAGGAGCAGGAGGGGTGGGGTGTAATGAGGAGGTGTAAAGGAATCCCATCTTCAACATTAAACAAAGATGTCGCCTTCAGAGACTACAAAAATTGTATTTTTGAAGGATTCAAAAAAGAAGTCACTTTTTTCGCTATTCAAAGCGATGGTTATTACAACGTGCACACAGTACAGCAAAGGAAGAGCTGCCTTTCAGCATTTGATAATAAGCGAAAGATACTAGAGGACGGCCTGACCACGATCCCTTTCGTAATCGATTTAGAGGGCCGCGAGACAAATTGGCCAGAGCCTAATGACGACCCCGGCTCTGAGAACCTTCAGACTCTAATTGAACTGATGGAGACGAACGCTCATGTGTGAGGTCACATGTGACACCCGGCGCGGGCCGGCGGGCGGCGCGGGGCGGACGGCGCGGGT
>NW_026267819.1:8261-12122 GCF_000697945.3 Frankliniella occidentalis
CAGAGAGGATGACCCCGCACATCGTCGTCATGAAATGGTTTTACTTTATTGCATTAATGGCGGTTACGAGACGCGGCACAACAGCACTGCAATGTCTTGATTATCCAGCCGTCATTCATGATTACGTCTCACTACCAGAGGACCGGGTAGCACTGGTCATGAAGCAGTACGCCGACTTTTGCTACAACACGACACAAGATTTCAAATCGGTCGAAGAGTTGGCACAAGTGTGGGCGAACGTCACCACGTTTCTACCGGTGGGCGCGTGCTGTGCCGAGAAAAACGCCAGTTGCGTTCGAGAGATTGAGGGAGACGGTAGTGGACAGCCCATCGCTCTGCTGTGCGCGCTCATCGCACTGGTGTGGAGTGGAGTAGTAGTGTTGATGGCTGGCATCGCGTCTCGTCACTACTTCGACTTACATGGACGTCGGAGGCAAAACGGCGTGTAGGACGGATTTCAGATTTGAAACTCCATGCACAATTCTCATATGCGGGCCTAGTGATTCTGGTGAGTACGACAAGCCGGCGCCGTGTCCGACGACCGTCGAGAGCATACATGAGACTCATTTTTTTTTCTTGTTTGATTCAGGAAAGACGAGCTTGTGTGTTTCATTGATTGATCACCGCAAAGACGTGTTCGAAAGAGACTTTCAGCATTTTGTGTGGTGCTGCCCCCCAGGGTCCGTAGTGCCGGAGTACATCAAGACTCACAATCCCCCATTCGAAATCGTGTTTGGCATTCCCGTTGCGTCCGAAGTACCGAAATCGAGCCTTATTGTATTGGATGACTTGGAAAGCTCTTGGACAAAAGAAGTTTCCCTTCTCTATACTGTGTATTCTCACCATCACGATGTCACGGTGATTGCCATCAGCCACAATTTATTTTCAAAGAATAAATTTGCTCGAGAGATTACACTCTCATGTAAATACATTATCGTGAAAAGGTCGATTAGAGGGTTAAGTCAGTTTCGTCATCTCGCCATCCAAATTGCCGGCCCACGCTCAAAGGAACTCATTGCTGCATACGAAGAAGCGTGTGAGTTGCCCTTCACGTATCTGATGTTAGATATGACACAGAGAGGACACTCGGCACTGCGCTATAGGGCTCAAATCTTGCCGACGGATCCTGTGGGATTGTTGTTTTCCACAGAAAAACAAATTCGAGATCTTGTTCTAAAGGACGCTCGCTATGAACGATTCTCACATT
Source organism: Frankliniella occidentalis (assembly GCF_000697945.3). NCBI lineage: Eukaryota > Metazoa > Arthropoda > Insecta > Thysanoptera > Thripidae > Frankliniella > Frankliniella occidentalis. Next base: position 9,469 of record NW_026267819.1, read on the forward strand.
GAACCGCTCATACCATTTTTCAAGACGTTCTTTGAATCGAAAGCGAAGAGGAGGAGGGCTCTAGCAGACACCTTAACCAAGGCAGAGACAACGGCTTTATGCGAACTTGTGCTGAATGGCATAGCGAACCAAACTTTCAGCGCTAAACTCAGCGATAAATGTTTGCACCATTGTAGGAAAAATAAAAAGGTCATTCGCGACCTCGCCTTTAATCACAGGTCGGGTTGGAAACAGAAGAAAAAAATAATACGCTCTCAGATTGGACGGGGGTGGTTTCTCCCCTTACTCACAACCGTCCTCGGGTCTCTGATAGCGCAATGAGCACCCCCCTGCAGAAGTATTTGGTGTTGTCTGCCGACCAGTTGCAGAGGCTTTTGGGGAGAGAGAGGGAGCGGGAGGAAGCTTTACGACAAGAGAAAAACGATATACTGAAAAAGGCGGACCAAGAGGCGGACAAGTTTGGCGCGACTGCCGCCCATGTTCGTTTTAGAGCAGCTCAAGAAAAATTGCTCAATCATCAAACTCACGAGAGGCGTCAACCCTTGTCGTTTGAAATAGCCGAGGCGAAGCCTGCGGAGGGGGTGCAACAAGACGCGAAGGACGATGACTACGTAGACCTCAAGAGTCCTCGGAAAAGAAAGGTCAATGCGGCGCGGAGGAAATCGGCCAAGGCAAGTGCGAAAAGAGTGCCCAAACGACGCAATCGCAACCTGTCGCCCGGGAGCGACAAAACGCTCACCCCCGGCCACTCCCCGCCGCGCACACCGAAAAACCCTCCACGGCGTAAAGTTGACACGCACAAGTCGAACGCGGAGACAAGTCAATGGCTCCGCCTAGGCGCGGCGCGCCTCGTCCGACACCATTAAGTTACGCGACATGGGAAGAGCCGGATATCAGCCAGCAGGACCGGCATAAATTAGAATCGTTGTGGACGACGCCGGGGGCCTCATTTGCCGCGTACGGAGGCAAACATCTTCTTCGAGAGGCTGTTAAGCGAGAAAAGGAAGAAAACCTTCCAGTTGATTCATTCTTGCAAGCGACACGCGCGTACACGAGGACATACCCTGCCAGGAAAAAGATTATACAACCTTTCTACTCCATAACGCAATTGTGGTCACTCGTTGAAATTGATCTGATTACTTGCATTCGTGTCAGCGAACAAAATGATCACGTCAAGTATATTTTGTACGCCATCGAAGCGGGATCGAGAAAATGTTTTGTCTACCCTTTGAAGGATAAAACGGGTGCCTCCGTCACAAAAGCATTCAAGCATCTTTTGGACAGCGAGTTTGACAGACCCCCCTTACGCGTTCGGAGTGACTATGGGGGAGAATTTGACTGTGCACCCTTCAGAAACTTGTTAAAACAATATAACATCAGACAGCTTTTCTCCAGTAATACCAGCAAGGCAAGTCTAAGTGAGCGCGGATTGAAGACTTTAATGGGCAGAATTTCAAGATATCTCCTTTTTAAAAACACGTATCGCTTCATAGACGTTCTCCAATCTATTGTCGACAGCATAAACAACTCGCCGCATGCGGCTCTGAGTGGCTTGACACCCAATGAGGTGACAGATCGTAATCTTTTCCACGTGTGGTCGCGATACTACACAAAACACTTTCCCGCCTCATCTCCATCAACCTTTAAATTCAAACTTGGGGAACCTGTGCGTGTTTCTCTTGTGAGGCAAAACGCGATGGAAAAAGCCTATCGAGGAACTTATTCAGAAGAAATATTTTTCATTCAGGAAAGGCTATTTACGAACCCTCGCTCTTACAGGCTCCATGACATTCTTGGGAAATCCATAACTGGTACTTTCTTTGAACAAGAACTTTTAAAGGCTCCTGACTTTGCTGACACAGAATACAAAATTGACAAAGTCATATCTTCGCGCAAAAATCGAGCCACTGGACAGAGAGAGGTGCAAGTGAACTACGAGGGGTGGCCAGCAGAAGCCACTTACTGGGTGCCGGGGGCGGACGTGCGAAAGACCTGACGAGTCCGGCGCGCGCGCGCGCCCGCACATATACACACACGGACGCACACAGGCATGGATTCGGCCTACGAGCAGCAAGAAGATTCTTTTTTCCTCAGTTTATTGAGCGACAGTTCAGCTCATTATTTCGACAACACGCTCAGTTGTTTTAAAGTGCTCTTGGCGTCACCAATATCGCTGCCCGGTAAATGGTGTGTAGGCCTAGTGGAGGTTATTCTACCCCCTTTTGAAGCCTCGGTGGACTATCCAGAAGATTATTTTCAATACTATACCGAAAATACCATCAATACGAACAGTAGATCGCTCGTACGCGACCCGAACGGACCTCATGGCCCGCCGTCGAAATCTCAGAGCCCTAGTCGGGCGGGGTCGTCGAACACGTCGAACAGCACCCAAGGCAGGTCGGCGATCTCGGGGTCGTCGTCGGCGCAGACCTCGGCGATTGGGGGCAACACCTCTGGCATCTTTTCTGCCGTAGGCGCGGTGCCAAGACATCTTCCGACCGCCTTTCTGAAACCAGGGGAAGGGGTGGTAGTCGGAAAGAAAAGACTTTCTCGTCCACTACCAACCTTGTCGCCGGGTGGGGCTCCCCCACCCCTCGCCAACCGACCAACGACGCCGAACACATCAGCATTAACACCACAATCAAGTGCGATAG
>NW_026267819.1:12201-15589 GCF_000697945.3 Frankliniella occidentalis
CACCACCACCACCACCAGCACCAGCGGCAACACCATCACCAGCAGCACCGGCGACAGCACCAGCACCATCACCAGGGGCGCCACCGTCACCACCAGCATCACCAGGGGCACTACCACCAGCTGCATCTGTAGTCACGACCCCACCCCCCTCGCCTCTCGAATTCGAGTTTCCCCTCCAAGCAGACCTGAAAGACATCATCGCCAGTGTGTTTTCGCAAGCCCACGATAAAAACAAGGTGGAGGACTCGCTTGTCGCTTTGCATCTGCCGACAACCGTCGATAATATAGTAGACGATCAGTACGAAAAAGAGGCTGAATTAAAATTTGACAACGTGTCCATTTTATACTCGGCTCTGCCGACCAAGACCAGCCTGGACGCCTTTCTACTCCATGTGGCCAGTTTCAGTTCGTCCATGACGGAGGCGAGAGCGTTGTACGATTGCGCTCTCCGTCTTTGGGCGGATCAATCAGCAGTGGGTGCGCGCAAGAGGCGGTCAGTCCAATACAACCCGCACGAGGCCTCCAAACCGGCCGCGACATCATCTCGCTTTTTTATATATAGCTCTATTGTCCGTCCCCTCCCAGTCAGCGATACGAAGGCCCGGCTACTGAGAATTATTTCTGTCAGCCCGGAAACGTTACATCAAAGCTTTACAAACGTGTACTACATCCCTCTGGACACCTCAGAATTGTCTGTTATCTCAATTGATATTCTAAACCGCTTTGCCGAGCCGGTGGAATTTGTAAGCGGTCCATTAAGCACTGTAGTAAACCTCCATTTTAAGCGAATCGGTTGACGATAATCATTCACAACAATAAATAAGTTTGAAAAATGGATGAAAACATCTTTTACGAGTACTATACGCGAGCGCAGACGGGACGAGGGGCACCTTTGTTACCCTATTACCGGGCTGGCTTCGTGTCACAGCGCGGCCGAGGCTTTTTCGGCAATTTATTGAGCAGAGCGTGGGCCTACTTGAAACCCCTTGCTGGAGCTGCCGCGCGCTCGCTTGCAAATGAGGGCGTTAAAACGGCAGGAAATATCGTTGGGGATGTTTTAACGAACAAAGCTGGCGAACCACTAAGCAAAATTGCACGCCGCAGAGGCGGAGAAGGGATCCGCAATCTAGCCGATGCAGCCGCCAGAAAATTAGAAGGACGAGGGAAGAAGCGAAAACGAGGGAAGACTAAGAAAGTCATACGCCGAGCCCGACAGTCGACTCCGTGCGCTCGCCGCGCCAACACTCTGACGCCTTCCATACGTGACGTATTTTCCCCTTGAGCAATGAGCGAATTAACGCCATCCATCACTCACAACTTGGATTATTTCGGAGAAAAGTTTATCCAAGCCGGATTAACAGATAGATATAAAGAAAAGCTCCACCCCTTGTCGGCAATTCAGAATGACGGGCAGCAGCAGCAAGTTTTGGAATTCTCCTCGCCAGCAAGAAGTTTACATTTTTTCGATCTCACCGATATTGAACTCGAATTCGATGTATACATGCGCCGCAAAGATGGAGGCGCCCTACTCGCGCAAGACGACAAAGTAGCGCCAATGAATGGTTTGTTGCACGCCATGATTCAAAAAGCGGAAATCTTTTTGCAAGAAAAATGTGTCAGCCGGTCGCCCGACTATTATGCACACAAAGCAATGATGGACATTTTCACGACCACCTCACCCACTGCTCTCGATGGCCATCCGAGCACATTTCTATTTTCAAACAATGATAATGGAAAAGACGCCTCTGACAGCGCCGCGTGGGCGAAACGACTGGAGTTGTGTGCCGATTCCAAGAGAATCAAACTGATGGGACGCTTGAGAGCGGATGTGTGCAACATTCAGAACAATCTGCTTATACTAGACCAAGTGTCCTTTAGACTAAGACTCACTCTCAATCCACAGGATTTTATATTGTGGGGGAAGTCTACAGCACAGGATAATGTCGTATTAATTTTAGAAAACGCGACGGTTTCCTTGAAATATTATGTGGTAAACGCAGAATTGTCACTAGGCCTAGAAAGAGCGCTCTTGCAGAGACCAGCCTGCTATTCGTACCAAGCAAGACAACTTAAATGCTTTATTAACCCCGTATTGACAGACGAGATTCAAATCCCGCTTGCTTTTAGTGGAACCCTTCCAAAGGACATGGTTGTTTTCTTTTCCAAATCGAAGGATTTTAACCCGAATCTGAAGAGCAACCCGTGGCACTTTCCGCATTGTGGGGTGACTCAAGTCTGTGCATATCTTAACGGAACAGAATACAAAATCGACGTCAATCAAGACACCATCCATGGGAACGTAGCGGCTTTGAAAAGTATTTATGAAACTTTTAATTTTCGTTGTGAAAACGAACCTGCAAACTTATTTTCTCTGGAGAGTATGGCTACAGGACTATTCGCAGTTAGTTTCGACTTTAGCTGCGACTACAGCGGACATTTCTCCGTGCATAACTTGGACAAAACTGGCACTTTGAGGCTGACGGCAAAGCTGAAGGAAGCGTTGAGCACTCCTCTACACGTCCTAGTACTGGCAACTTTTCCTTCCAAATTTGAAATCACCTCAGACAGGGAGGTGATTCTCTATTAAAATATAATAAAATGAAATAAAATAATGAGGTCGTATAATAGCGCACTCTCAACGACCGATTTGTTGGCCGTATGTCAGCGACACAGTACTCTAAAACATGTCAATATCGGTGTTTTTGCGAGAAACCAAATAATATCTCTCACTCTTCCGAAATTTCCATGTCACCTAATTGTCAATTTAAGTACAATATTTGAGCCAGGAACGCATTGGGTGTCTATTTATATCAACCCCAATTTGACGGCAGAACTATTCGATTCATTAGCGTTACCAGTCCACCCTGATATCGTAACATTTCTAAAGAAACGGTGTACGTCTGCTATCATTAATGAAATGCGTTACCAAGACTTGAGAAGCAACACGTGTGGGTTGTATTCCCTTTATCACGGTGTGGAGCGAAGCAAGGGCACGCCTTTCAAGCATATGCTGCAAAATTTTAACGGTTCAACGGTTCAAAACGACCGTTACATGAGATGTTATTTCATGTCACGCTTGGCCTATCTCGGGCTGTTTTCCCCTCCCCTCCCCAACTGGCGTGAGGCCGTGCGGGCCGCATGTGGCAAGACGAGACGAACGCACACAGTCGCGTCCAGGACATCGCGAAAGCAACATGCTGGGACAGAACAAACCAATTTTTTGCGAGCTCGGCGGAGAAAACTATCTTCTTAGCCCAATGAACTTTGGTGATGTGGGTGACATCGATTTAGCTTGCTTCCAAAACATCGCCACCGAAGACCCTCCAATAGGGCCACAGCAACAGCAGGTGTCGTCTTCTACAGAAAGTGAAGAACACGGTGAGTAGAC
>NW_026267819.1:16504-17210 GCF_000697945.3 Frankliniella occidentalis
ATGCTATCCAGGGCTTTGATACTTATTGTCATGAGGGCGGTCATCGCAGGCCTGTCGACCATGTCCAACATAAACCTGCCGCTAAGGGAGAGACGACGTCACCTACATCGTCTAATTACCAGAACGTTAATTCGTTTCAACCAACAGCACGAGAGAGATAGCCGGCGCCAGCGGGTACTTCGTTGGAGAAACCGAAACGCACAGTCAACTTTTCATGTCACCGACATGTCATTGTCATCTTCCGCCCGTTCTATAAACTCGACTCGAAACTTCACGCCACTACCCTCTCCGTCTTCGACAGATGAAACACGATCCGCTTCTGACAGTACTTTCGCAACACTCTTGTCAATGTCTTCCACGTCCTCGACATCCTGGCGTCCAAAGCGTCGAGCCCCCGAAACCATGACAACAAACACACCCCCGACAAACTCAATGGCACCCCTAGCGTCCAGCACTCCGAACGTCTCTGTCGTCTGGAGCACGCCGTCGATAACGACATCACGAATTGACCCTCCCCTTCCTTCGCCTATCCTACCCACATCGCCGCAAAGACCACCACCACCATGCATCTGTGGCACACAATGCCCCGTTTGTGTTTCCCAAACTACTCAACAAAAAGAGCCGATCGGGTCCGACTTCCTGGAACAGACCGGCTTTAATGTTGACGACTGGGACGACGAATATTAATTTTCTACCTTTCCTCTCC
>NW_026267819.1:18108-19512 GCF_000697945.3 Frankliniella occidentalis
ACGAGATGTGTTTTCCTTTTATTATACCAGGCGCCGCCCGCTGCACCGACCTAGTGCACATAACTCAACTGGATCATTCTATCGTTGGAGTCGCCGTCGATATGACAGTTGAACACACCATCTATGCCTCGCACCTGCATTGTTGGGAAATCAACCTCGCGACCACTCTCCTGGAGATAGAACGACTAACGGCAGCTACAAAAGTTGCCATGGCGAACGGACTGTGTTCAGAAGTGAGTCCATTCGCCAACTCTTCAATCACCCACCCGTCATGCAGAGTCATTACTGAAGCTTTGGACACCTGGACTGCATGGCGATTCAGAGACATACACGTGGGTTCGCTGGGTGAGTGTCACCGCATCCATCACCTGCCAGCCTACATCGGTGTGGACTTCGCTTCTCTACTGAAAATTAATTTTGAAATTATTCCTCACCACCATAAACTGTACTTCCAAAGAGTTTTAATTGATACTTGGCTGTGTATTATTAATTTGAGCAGAGAATTCGATTTAATGAGTGAATCTTTGTTGCTCGGTCAGGTGCCATCTTTTGCGTCATTCAGTTGTGCCTACCTAACCAAAAGCCTTGAAGTTAACTCTTACCTTGACTGCAATGATTTAGGCAATCGATCACTCGAGCTTTCGACGACAACTATGCGCCTTAAAATTGACATTCCAATGATTAAAAATGGTGTAGGGATCACATTCATTCCGATTCCAATACTTATTCCTGGGAAAATCGAAAGGGCGTCGTTCCTACATGGAATGCCTTATCATCCTTTCCACCTTTCAATTTCCTCTGAGATCCCTACAGCCATTGAAGGTAGCTTCCCCCAATCAGCACAAGATTGCTTGATGGCCTTGTTTTCATCAACAGGCACTTGTCATGTCGAAGAAAACCATATGACACAGCCTTTTGTCTTTCCTCTCGACACTGAAGGGACTTGGGTTATAGTGGCTGCGGCACCACACACTCTCTCTATCCGCGCAACTAAGACGTCGCGATTGCAGCGCATTCCCATAACAGGTCGTGTCATTGTAAAAGTAAATAATTTGGCTGAATGTTGCGCATCCATTCGGATAGGTAGGGATGTAAATTTAATGTCACTCACTCATTTTAATAATTTTCAATTTGTGTACGAAAATCAGGCTAATAATGTCTCCTTCCATGGACCCCCCTTAACCTCCACCACCAGACCGCCCATGCCGACCTTGACCGCCAACACCTGCATAAGTGGACCGATGACTCCCCCACCTATCCCCCCCACTACCACCACCACCACAACGACCGCAAACGCGCCTCTTACGTTGCCCATAATTAAAACGACATCTGCTTTCCCCTTCCGCACTACTACCACTACCCCCTTCGCTGTTCGTCCAACACCGACACCACTCCTCCCTCCCC
>NW_026267819.1:19989-20311 GCF_000697945.3 Frankliniella occidentalis
GTCGCGTGGTCCCACTCGATGCGTGATACGTTGTCACCTTCGTCTCTTTGCTGCCTGACAAAGCAGCTTCTAGGTTTCTTCCCTGGCTCTCGCGCCCGGCGCGCGCTCCACAACCAGCAGTGTTTATCTGTTGCTGGTAGGCTGGGTCCGGCCGGCGCGGGGTGGGTAGTGGTTGGGCTGAGTCTGGCTGCTGGGGGACCCACATTCCAGTCACGTTTTGTCGGCCCGGGAAAAGCGACAGAAAAAAGAAGAACACGAAAAAAAAAAGAGCTGTGCTTGTGCAAGGTTCGGGTGGCCCCCGGTCGCTCCAGCCGCCCGCTCG
>NW_026267819.1:20361-22047 GCF_000697945.3 Frankliniella occidentalis
AATCCTGGGACACACACTTTATTGTCATTCACTTTCCATTGGTGTTACATCACTCACACTTTTCTGTGCGTTCACATAGTCATATACCATCCGAGCCATGTATGGCTTGTAAAAGTAAGCAAGATCCATCAGAAACTCTTTTTCCTTATCTAAGAAAGTACAATCTGTCATTTTCTGAGTGTACATGTCAATGACAATTTCCGCCTCTCGTTCAGTCTCTACTAAAATCTTACTCTCGTCGCTTATGGCCTTTAATTCACGTGCACACCCAACGACCCATTGTTCACATTGAACAGAGTGTTGCACCAAAGTATCTACGTAGCACAAGATATAATCGGCCAAGTTAAACAAAGTCTTCACACTTATCTCAGCAAGAAGCAAAAATCCCAAGCGATCCTCATTCTTACGAGCGATGCGAAGAGCTGGTTCTGTTTGCTGCGTAGACACACACCTAAATTCAATGTCGTCAAGAATGTAACTCTTGCCTGGATAGCTGGGCTTTGCAAAATGGGACAACACAGTAGAAACCCAACGTCTGTTGAGAAGCGCAGTTAATTCACTTTGAGTAAGGCGAACCCCTGGCCCCTGAGAGCTACTCAACACAGCACACACTTCCATCCGACTTTCTAGACGCAAGCCAAGAGTTAACACTTTGCTACGAGACTTGTTCAAAGCGAAGGTCTTCTCCATGAGTAGTCGAACAGGCATCACATCACGAAGTCGTTTGGTTATTAGCTCGAACTCAGAGCCTCGCGGTAAGGAGTGGTCCGCAGTGATGGGCGGCATACTATAAGTAAAAAAATGCCATTATTTTTTTGCTCATAATATGACTTCATGATATAAAAAATGTCACTTTTTTACTTACTTTAATCCGTACAATTGATGCAACTAGCACAATTAATTGGCCGGTGGGCGAGCGGTAGATGAGCGGTGGGCGAGAGGTGGGCGAGCAGTACGTAAACAACGGCCGCGGCGGGCGAGCGATGAGCACGTGAACATACACACACACACACACACACACTGGGAGAGAACGCGTTGTTGTCCTTCCGACGCCGCGAAATGAACTGACCACCGGTCTGACCTCGCAACCCTATCTCGCTAATACCGACACTCTTCTAACCCCTCCTCCCTCCCACCTCCCCCACTCACTGGAGACCACCTGGCCTACCTACGAACTCATAGCAGACAGGGAATAGACGACACGCGTCGCACGCGCCGCGCCGCGCCTAGTGGCCGAGCCTCCTCATTTGCTTATTAACTGACACCTCCGGAGGGGGAACCGTCTTCCGCTCTGTGTGTGTGTGTGTGTGTGTGAGCGCGCGCAGCTGACCCCAGGCCCAGCCGCGCCGCGCACGCACCGGGCCGCCCGCTCGCTTGACCACACGAAGGCGACCTCCTCATCCATTCTGTTAGCCGGCCACCTTCCCGCCCATTTCCTTCCTCTTCCCCCATTTTTTGAATGAACTGAACTTACGCCCCACACTCTGACCCACTCCACAGTCACACTATCACCTCCACACCGGCGCTGGCTTGGCTGCATACTCTCCAGGCGTCCATAACCGACGCCTCACAGCGAGTAAGGGGGGATGCCTACCTATCAGGGGCCTCTCACCCCGGCCCATCTGCCCGCGACGCCCCTTCCGCCCGCCCACACTGTCATACCCCCTCCACGTAACACACAAGCTT
>NW_026267819.1:22887-23955 GCF_000697945.3 Frankliniella occidentalis
GTCGTCGTCGTCGGGGTGGTCCGCACCCCTTCAGCAGAGGAGAGCCGCTGGTGGCCGGTGGCCGTGTTGCTGACTGTGCCAGGGTCGTACAAGCGCGTGGCGCTGCATGCGTGTGCCTGTTGCATAGTCAGCACAGTCCTGGGCCGTCTCGACGACTTTGGAATAGATGTGCTATCGCGGTCGGCTCCCCCCTTCGCGGTATAATTTGGCCCCATAAGAACTCAACGCCGTGCAGCAGCAGAGAGGGACTTGCGACGCTGCTTACAAGTTACAATCACCCCCCAGATGCACGTCTCACCTTGGGGCTCGACGGCAAGGTCCTTACCTGGGGCTTGTACCTAGTCCACACCGCGGCGGCTGCTGTCATCTTGCTGGACACTTTCACTGAGCTCGCGGGGGGGTGGGGGGGTGCGCGAGAGCCTTTGGCGTGTGTGAGATTGGCGGGGTGAAGGGACGGCCGGAGACGGAGGGCGGCGGCGTTGCGCGAGAGGGGCGGAGCTGGCTGTGCTCTTGCCACTGAGAGCGACAGTCAGGGAATGAGCACAGCGAGCGCAGCGCGGGCCGGCCCAGCGGGCGTTGCCTGCCAGCTGCCTTCCCTCCTCCTCGCGGTGTGGCGTGGGGGGGGGCTCGGGGAGCGAGCCGGGGGCGCCCGGCGGGTCACCTGCCGCCCCTCGTAGAGGGGGTCCCCCAATAAACCGCGTCATGGAAGTTCGTGACCTCTTCCCGTCTCGGGAGGGGAGGGGTGGGGAATGACGTCGAAGCCACGTTCATCGCCAAGCTCCGCGCGCGGGCTACAAATGTTGATCGCGCTGAGACGAACAGCCGCCGCACACACCTGCTCGCCACATGGCTGCACTCGCGCCGGGCCGGCGGGGCTATTGGTGGGGGTACAAATATTATGGGGTCCGAACAGGATTGTTCGGACGGTCATTGGACTCCAAACAGACCCCATGATATTTGTACCTCACCCCATGGTATTTGTACCTCGGGTTAAAAACTTATGGGGTGTCATTGGACTCCAATGACCGTCCTCATCCTTTTGGGATCCCATAATATTTGTATACAACC
>NW_026267819.1:24005-24370 GCF_000697945.3 Frankliniella occidentalis
GGGGGGGGAGTGAGTGAGGGGGAGGCGGATGCTAGCGCAACACTGTTGCGTTATTGCACATAACTAGGTGTGTGGGAGTGCTTTCCTCATGGTGACTTTGAGGTAAAGGTGCTGGGCAAACGCGAAAAATGAAGATGAAAATGGGACGTTTGATCAGCAAAAACAAAAATAAAGTAATAACGTCCGACAAACGGCCTCTATTATAATCAAGAAATGTAACGAGTGTAGTGTACATTTCCAGGTTTTACTCCACCTCTCTAGATTTCCATTGTCGCGTGGTCCCACTCGATGCGTGATACGTTGTCACCTTCGTCTCTTTGCTGCCTGACAAAGCAGCTTCTAGGTTTCTTCCCTGGCTCTCGCGC
>NW_026267820.1:0-4633 GCF_000697945.3 Frankliniella occidentalis
CTCCCCCCTTTTCCCCTCCACCCCTGCTCACCTCAGGTCAGGTCAGAGACGACGAGGTAAAGCCCCTCGGGCCGTTGGCTGAAGGAGGAAGGCTCACACCAACCAAATCGCAAAGGAAATTGAGCTCGAACGGGGAACACAATGAAGGTGATTATGATCTCTCCTTTCTTGCCCGTTTTGTGTGTGTGAGTGTGCGTGTGTATGTGTGTGTGTGTTGTGGGCATCCGTGTGTGAGAGAGTGTATGTGTTGCTCCGTTTTAAGTGAAAATATCACAAGGACGCCGCTGTGAGGGTGAGGTTTGGGGGTTAGGACGAGTTAGGGGAGGAGGGGGGTTGGGGGGAGGAGGAGGCAGACAGGAGAGCAGGTACAAACAGTACGGTCCATTTGGAGGACATGGGAGCCTGTGGGTTTGTTTGGGGACCATTCTGGGTCGATCCGTGATAAATGAGAGAGCCTCTCCTCACACAGACTTGGCACACACACACACACACACACACACACACACACACACACACACACTTTTATACACGGGGGCTGCCACATACATACACACTAACCCGCTGTGGTGACACTGCCGTGTTCCCGGAGCCGCTCCTCTTTCAGATACGGTTGTGTTTAGTGGGAGGCGAGTCCATAGATCCCACGCCCTCCCCCTCCCCTCCGCCTACCCTGCTCCACCACAACCACCACCGGAACTCCAACAGGTGGATGGGGGAGGAGTGCACAGTGGGCAGCCCCGCCCCGCCCCGCCTCCCTCGTCCAGCTCATTAGAATGGAATGAGGCAGCCACCCTTTGACCCCGGGCCCCCACAGTAAAGTGCATCCGGTAGGTGAAAGACCAGAGTCACTGTGTCGATCAGCCACGAGTAGAGAAGTTCAAGCGGGGGCAAATAAGGGCCCTCGACCCCAACTTTTTCGTACTGAGCGAACGAAATTTTGTTTCAAATAAAGTATTTGCCATGCTTTATCAAACAACATCTTTTCCCCGAGGAAGCTCTGGTCGCCTTGTTGCTGCCGTTGCCCGTGGGAGCATGAGTAGGTGGAGAGCCAGTGCAGCAGGCTGCGGGCATCAGGGCTGTGACACGATAATAGGCCCGGCGCCTGTCCAGCCCGGGGGGGGGGGGGGGGCAGCTCTGAGATGCCTACAATTATTGACACCTCGGTGCTCCTCGACGCTGTCATCCCGGGCGCGCTGCGCTGCTGCACACAATGCTGCAGCTCTGCGGGACGCGCTGCGCTCCCAGGAGACTCGCCCGGCGTTGATGTCCCCGGCAGCATTTACGGCCGGCGTGCCAATAATCCCTTTGCTTCTTATTCTCCTTATTCGTTTTATTTTTCTCGTCAGTCTTTTTTTCCTTTTTTGTGTTTGCCGTTTTCTACCTTTTACCGTGAGACTGTCGTCGTCGTCGCTGGGCTGGATGGGAAGGACGCAAGGGTCCCTCGGGCTGTGGTCGGGCCGGGGCCCCCGAAGAGGCCCCCGCCGGCCGGAGATTCTCATAGCAGTGCAGAGATAACTGATTCCGGCCGCCCGAGGACCCTTTTGCTTTCGCCTTATTTCGTTGCGAATGCCCGGAGCTGGCTTTTTCCTCCCATGCCGATTATCAAGTCAATTATTTACGGGGAATTTAACGAGGTGCCGTCAGGGTCATTAAGACGTTAAACCTGCCCGATTATAACGCCAAACTGTCTCAAACTATATTGCACCGGGCGCCGCGATAGCTCGCCGTGTTCGACGGGGACGGGCTGAGCGGGCTCGCCCCCACGGCGCCCCGCCCCGCACCGCCCCGATGGGCCGGGGTCGCCCGGTCAGACCCGCGCGCTCGAATCATCAGGCAACTCGAACCTCCTCCCCCCCCCCTCCCTCCTCCTCCACCGCGGTCGCGGCGGGCGGCCCCCCTCGAGTGTGGGAACCCAGGAAACGCTGCAGCGCCGACCGCCCCGCTTCCCCCCCTCTCCGCCTCGGTCTCCAGGGACTCCTCCAGGCCCTTGACTGCTCTGCCCCCCCCCCCCACCTCTCTCCTTCTCCCGTCAAGGTCGTGCGACCCCGCTGCCGCCGCGCTCCGCGAGGGTAAGAGGCGTCCCCCAGGTGAGGGGAAGGCCCGAGGGAAGGCTCCATCAGCCCGCGAGCAGCACGCCCTGAATGTCATTACGGCTCCCATGAGCCGGACCGGCCAGGACCTGGACGGACCCTCGGGGGCCACAAGCCTCATGATGTGAGGTTTCTCTAAACGCCGGGTTATTGCGGTCAGTCAGTAGTCGGGGCGCAGGCGCGACAAGGGTGGGAAGAAAAGGAGGGGGGGGGGGGGCATTTCACGCAGAGTTGTCACGACTTGCTGCGTTTGAAATTATTGGAAATAAAATGACTGGATAATGATATTACGCAGGCAGGGTGGTTTTTAAGAGGACTTATCATGTTTGGCACCCCCATAAAGTTTACTGTATGTACCAGGTGGATGATTCGCGCCGCGCACTTTCGTAGTTATACTGCACCGCATGCACTCGTGCGGGCGGGTTGCCTACTCGCACGGGGCCCACCTGCTGTTATAGGTAGAACTAAAACACCCGTGCATGCGGTACAGTATAACTAGTATACGAAAGTGCGCGGCGTGAATCAGCCACCCGGTACAACTTTAGTAATAATTACATCTGTAGGCATTTGGGCAGTGCCAATAAGCAACGCGCCTTCGTTTTTGTTGTACTGCTAGTTACCGATGGAACGCACTCAGTGCTGAGCTAGAGCTAATTTATTACTAAGCAATCCAACGATTTAAAGTCCACTAATCGTGGTCACCAAGTAATGTGTCTTTAATATCCCAAACTATCACCAACAAAGTAGATTTGTAATTTTTTTTGGTTGCTTTCTTGCTTAACCGAATAATAACTGCCGTCACACGCACACCCCCGACTACTTACCCTTCTCTGTTCCGCCTTGGACATGGGCTGGCCGTCGACCATGTCGTAGCCGCCGCCTCCACCGTATTCCACATCGAAGTCGTCGCACTCATTGTCACTGATCGGCATTTTGGATAATCACAAATGCACATAAGTGCACACACACATACACTCTCACACACACACACGCACGCACGCACTCGGGCCGCGGCGCGCCCGGCTCACACACTGACTCGTCCTCGCTCAGGACTCGCTCGCGACCATCCGCACGGCTCCAGCGCTCACCATTGACTGAGCCTCCCCGCGCGCCCGGCCCACTACGAGCCACTCGACGCCACGCCACTACGCGCCGCCCTCCCCGCCGCCACCCCTCCCCTCCCCTCCACCCCACGTTCATTCCGATACACATCGGCGTGTTCCCACACCTAAGAGAGCTCCCCCCTGCCCTCCCCTCCCCTCCTCTTCGCCGCGCCCCGCACCCTCCGTCGCCTCCCCCCTCTCCTTCTCCTCCCTGACTCTTCCCTCATTCCTTCACCCTCGTCACGTCGCCTGTTACTCGTTCTCTCTCCCTCTTCCTCTCTCTCTCCTCTCTTCTCTGCAAACAGTTTAGGAGCCGATATGGTCCCGTGCTGGTCCCGTGCGGTCCTACGGGTCCCACGGTGCCCGCCGCTCCCCGCCACGCTCCCTGGAGCCTCCCGAGTCCTTGTCCTCTCCCTTTTCTCTTTCCCCGCTCTCTTCGTCTTCAACCAATACCGCTACTGATACCTTTCTGGTCCGATTAATAGAATCGGGAATCAAATTGAGCTTGGAAACAAAATATACTTTTATTCCGGATCTCCCAAAGAAAACGGGATCTGCTCATTCCTCTTTTAGTGCATCGCACAGAGTTATTTCCGGCTAGTCCTGCCCCCCGGTAACCCCCCGCCCTCCTCCCGCCCCCCGCTCTACGTTTCACTTCGGATCTCGATCGTGACTCGCTGTGCCTCCATAACTCGCTCCCGTGACCTTATGAATTTCCCCATGATCCCCCTCCTCCTCCTCCCTCCCCCTCGGGGGCAGACTGCTAGATCCTCGTCAGCGCCCGCCCTCCACCTACACACGCCCTCAAACCTCGATGCTGACACCTCGATGCCGCCCCCGGGGCGCGGGTGGGTCTCGGGTAGTCGTCGGGCCGGGCACTTACTTGTTGCCCCGCCCAGCCCCGGGAGTCCAGCAGCGAGTCCAGTAAAGGCCCCCCATTCCAGTATGGTTGTCGGAGGCGGCGATGAGGGCTTTCCGGGAGGCGGCCAAGGCGGGGGCGGAGTGGGCGGGCCTATCTAGTAGTGGCGGCCGATCGAGCCGCAGAGCGGTATAGGGGCCGTTTAGTCGGCAATGCAAAGAGGCCCGACCCGACCTCTGCACCGGAATGCTAATCATGCAAAGGGAGGGAAGGGCCTAAAGCGCGGCCGGTGTGGAGCACCACAGGGTCACGCGGATGGATGGATGGGCCCCGCTAGGGCTCAAATGGAGAAATGAGCGATGCCTCCGCGCGAACAGGTCGTCTCGTAGACCAGCAGTATGAGATCACATCTCACATGCGCAGAACAAATGGTTATAGCTGTGACAGAGCAACGTACGTTAGCTCAAAGGATCATCCATAAGATATTCTAGAGGCATATCAGTGTGATCACATTCAAGGGTTTAGTATCGCAAATTGCCTACCTTTAGGCGGCTCACTAGAGAAGACGACTGCCCCCCCCC
>NW_026267820.1:4683-8769 GCF_000697945.3 Frankliniella occidentalis
CCCCGCGCCTGTTGCTAACCATGTCCCCCTGCGAGTAGGCAACACGTCCGCTACCGTGAGACTACTGTGAGAAAACTTTAAGGACCTCCCTTTAGTTTGAGACTCCGAAGATTTTGAGGATATTTCACTAAAAGATGGGGGAATTCCCACATTTGTTGAGGTGGCTTCAAATTTTAGAAGGATCTCAAAGTTTACCCCTTTCCTTATCGTGGTGGCCTAGGGCCTGGCTGGTGTATCGTACTGCACTTTGTCCTCCCCCCCTCTCTCTCCTCTCGCTGCGCCCCTCCTGCCTGCACCCTTGCTGCGCCCCAGGGTGCCGAGGCCGAGCGTGGCAACAACGGCTCCCACACATGTGTCCCCCCGCGGGATCATACAGATAAGCAGCATCCGATCCGAACACGGATAAATATTTTTTTAAAAAAAGGGGGGGGGGTTTGAATGCGTGTGGTGCAACAGCGTCGTTCAAACGTGCGATGGGCCTTTACTAGTGTGTTGTGCCCTTCGCCTATCCCAACCGAAAATGAGGGAGCCACTTCCGGGCCCATGTCGTACTGCCTCCCCGAGCAGAGTGATGGCAGCGCTGCGTATAACGTACAACACACGCCCCCAAGCCTCGGAAGGGCCGTCATTACCAGAGGTTTACAGAAGGGTTAACCTGGGAGGGGCTCGATGGCGTCGTGCGTGTGCCAGCCGTGTGGCTGTCGTGGTGCTACTGCTAGCTACCCCCGTCGAGTCAGAAGAGTGCGTACTAAGCAAATACTAAACTTCTCCGCACACCGTGCATTTCTGCACATGTCTGTGCGAGCCATGAAGCAGGCCGCTTGTAAATACTACTTGCCCTTTGTTTAGAGGAATCACACATACTCCCTATTCATTTTTCTGTGAACAATATAACGACCGAGTGGGTTACAGTTTTCTCACTTTCTGATGAAATGTGGTCCTCTCTCTCTCTCCAAAGACCGTCGCAGCATCGCGCATGCTGGACCAGGCTGGACCCAGTCGCGGCCACACCTTTCGGAACGTGTTGTTGGAAATCAAGCTTTTCTTTTCTCTTTCGCGCCACGGCGGCGGGGAGGGGGCGATTCGGACGGGGCGGAGGGGTTTGTCGCGTCCACCCCTTGTGCGACCTGGTCGCGCGGTTCCCACGTGGTTCCCACGGCGCGCCTTTGTTCGTCTCCGCGGCGCCGTGCGCGACCAGCCGGAGGGAGACGTCTTGAAGGGGAGGAGGGTCGGCCGGGGTCGCGGCACGGCACCCCTCCAACCTGGCCGGGCCACGTAGTGAACGTAGTAGTGCGCGAAGAGGTCGGGCCCCGGTGCAGCCGGCGCGGTGGCCTCGGCGGCGTCGGCGAACCCGCTACGCCGCGCCGCGCCAGGGAGCGGGGAGCGGGAGCGCGGCGGAGCAGCTGGGCAGCAGGGGGTTGGACGGAATCAATGGCGATCAGCTAGGAGGCACGCCTTGGAGCGCGCCTTGCAGCGTACGCCTGCCACACGACGATATCGTCTTGGCGCGAAACAGCATGACCTCCTCAGCCTCCTCCTCGACTCGACCCTCCCCACCTTAGAGGGGAGAGGACTGCCGTCGTACGACTGTCGCGCGTGCAGTCACGACGGCTAGGAGTTTTTACTATCGTTATTATTTTTACTATTATTTTGATTGCCATCCGCTGGGTGCGTATGCCTTTGATTAGACCGGGGAGTTTGAGTATTTGAGTTTACGTTCGTCCAGCAATGGCAGGTCCAATCACTTTGAGACGAGGGCAAACACAAGGAAAATACCGTTTCACTCGGAACAGTAGGGACCAGGAAAGAAGCTCTCGCCCGCCGAACACGTCGGGGTTGAGGGTCGAGTGCATGATTTGACACCACGCAGCAGGGACTTCTTCCTGCCACACCCCGCCGACGCGCCCGCCCGCGCCCGCCCCATCTCAACGGATTGTGCACCTGTTTAGAGTGGACGCCTGACCGGCGCCGCGACGCCCTCCTCGCTCTCCGCCCGTCACGGTCCGGAGAGAGGGGAGGCGTTCTCCCACGAAGCCGCCGCGTCCTCAGGCCCGCCGCGCCGCCGCCGGACTCGGGTCCGATGAGCCTGGCCGACCTGGACAACGCGGCGTCGTGGCCGCGGCGGGCGCGGCGCCGATGCACCGCGCCGGAGAGGAGGGACTGACGAGAGGAAAGGAGGAAAATACTCGGGGAAACGCAGCGTCTGTCATTGCCGTTTGAAAGGTCCGTCCGTGATACTTTTATTTTTGTCGATGGTTGGCCCAATTCCGTTTCGATATTTTCCCCGGCGGGAGCCATGGGGCCACGGGGAAGTGAGGGAAGTGACGAAGTGACCTTCCGAGTGGTCTCGCTGCGCTGACTGCTTCCTCACACAGCAATGCAGCCGTTCTGATGCAAGCGACAGCAGTAGTTGCAGCAGTAGAAGTAGCAGCAGCAGCGACGGCAGCGACGCCCTCTGGACCACAAGCCTGGCGCAGCCCGCGGCCCCCGACCCAGGCCGTTGGGCCCCGAGCGAAAGAAAAACAAGGGCGGTCGCAAAGAAGGCAGGCCGAGGCAAAAAGTCCAAGAGCGAATTGCAGAGTCATTAGGAGCCCCCTATGCACCGCTGCATCGGAGAGCTAACCTCCTCCTCCCCTCCCCCTCCTCCCCCCTCCCCGTCTGTCGCTCAGCCATTCCGACGCACCGCTATGCTATGCTCCTCACCGAAAATAAAAGTTCCCACGCACCGGAACCTGATGAGGGAGGAAAGGTAGAGGGGAGGGGGCGGTGAGGGGAGGGCAAGCGGAAAGGTGAGGTAGTGGGAGAGGAGGGGGGAAGAGGGGAGGCAGGAGGGGATGCTTGTCATGAGAGGCTTGGCTTGGCCGCAGCGGGCAGCAGACTGCCGGACTACTGCTGGCCATGTGCATGGCACTAACGCTGCACGCCATGCCGACACCTGGCGCTCCAACTCTGCGAAGCCAACCCCTCCCTCCTCCTCCCACCCGCACCACGCCCATCTGTTCACCCCTCATCCCAACCCTACGGGCCCGGCACGCTGGCCTATTGACTCGGAGATGGCCGTGTGTAGCAATTTTCTGTTCACCCCAAGTACACCCCACATACACCGCGCAAAGCCCACTGCTGCTGCTCGGACAGATCGAATGTTACACAGGGTTGAGTACATATGTATATCACAAGCAACCCTCTTTTTTTTCGAAAGGCTTCCGCTATCAGTGTGCGTCCCTCTTATAACGCCCCCTCCCTACCCCTCCCGAATGCAAAGCGGCCAACTGTCTTTAGTTTTCCCTTTCACATGTAGAATAATCATTTCGTCGCGATACGTTGCTCTAAATCGTCTCGACGAAGATTGCGCGAGTATGGGAGTGGGACGGAGAGAGCCAGTAGTGCGGCATTGTGCGGGAGAAAGGCACGGCGGCGCAGCAGGACAGGGGCGGCAGGACACCACCACCCTCCTGCGGGGCGGGGGCGCGAGGCAAACGCCCGCCCCGTGTGCTCTCCTTGGGGTGACGTAACCTAACGTACACGACTGCCCGTGCGGGAGGGTGGCCGCGGCCTCCGCGCCGCCGGTGACGAAATCACTTGCGTCGCTCCCATTGTTCAACTACAGCGAGACCGGCCCAAGCTGTTTAGGGAACGGACCGTGTAGCTGATAGGGATGAGCCCAGTTCTGGTCTGGGGGACCTTTAGGTTAATAGGGAGACTAGGAATGAGAAGTCTGGATTACCTTGTTCACAACGCTTGGTCTCTCCGAGACTCCCTCAGGCATGCTCGTCACCTGGCGGACCCCCACCGACTGACGAGCCACTCGCTCTCAGCCGGGTACGCGGCCTACCCATCTAAGTCAGCACTTCCAGCAGGGCAGGGGCGGCAGCCCCGTTGCGTACCGTGCAACATCCCCCCCTTTTACAAGCGCACGTCCCGGTGCGCACAGGTACTGACAGGATGAGAAGACCGGGTAGGACACGCGAAAAACAAAAATGTAATGCCAACAGAGGGTCGAAGGCGGAAGCAAATTAAGAAAAGTGACTAAACGCGAGAGCCAGGTGACACACGGGTGATTCTCAGAATACGGGCCGTTTGGGAGCA
>NW_026267820.1:9949-11738 GCF_000697945.3 Frankliniella occidentalis
AACGCGGAGGGCACCGGCTACTCAATCCACCGGTCCCTTGACAAAATGCGGGCAGAGACGTTCGCTGTGCGACAAGACTTAGGAGGCAAGAAGACAGATGTAGAGGACGCTGGTGCGCTGCTGGGCTCGCCGCTGAAGGTGCGCTCGGTCAAGGCCCAACACAGCAAGGCTAGGAAGAACTGGGAAGGACGGTGCCAACCAGCGCCGGCGCGGCGGTGGCGGACTGCAGCATCTCGAAGCGTTGCAGGAGCTGCAGATACTCGTGTGGCCATCCAGACGGAGACACTGCGGCACCAGAGGCAGCAGTTGCAGCAGGAGGAACTTCGGCGGCACCAGAAACGGAGGCGGCCGGTATGACGCTCTGCTGTCCGGGCAAAAATCCTGACGCCACCGGGGGCGTCGCTTTGGCCGGCCCGAACGCGGAGTTGACCTCAGGACGTCGTTGTCCACGGCAGCCATAATCTTCTGGACTTCCTTGACGCGAGAGGGTGGCCACCCTCGCCTGCAGGAGGTCATCCTGGGCTTCCCGCACAAGCTGCAAGAGTCGCAGCTTTTCCTCGGACGGGGGCTCAGCGCCAGCTGGCTGCAGAACATGCCCACCGAGGGCGAGGCTCGCCGAAGGGCCGGGCGCCGCAGGAGTGGAGACGGCGGCAGCAGGATGGACCGCGGTAGCGGGGCGCAGGACAGGACGGTCCGCAGAGGAGGGCGAGACCGACCTCTTCCCGCGATGGTACCGGTGCGCGCGAGCTACAGCGCACGAAGCCCGGAGTGACTTCGGGCCGAGTCTCACCGATTGGGCCCGGTGATCGAAACGGACACCATGCCGGGCGATGAAGGACTGGCCGAGGATGAGGGGCGTGCGCAAGCCACGCACCACAAAGACCCGAACAGGAAGGCTGAGGGCACCGAAGACGACCGGAACATCGGCACAACCAAGAACGCGCAAGTTACGTCCCTGGCGTGTGCGGAGGCCATGAGGAGCGGGGAGAAGGCCACCCTTCGGCAAAACCTGGCGTACAAGCTCAGGCGAGGCGAGACACGTCGCACAGTCGGTGTCCAGCAGAGCCGAGACCTGAGAGGCGGGGGCGCCAACACACACGTCAACCACAGCCACCTGGCGGTAGGGCCGATCGGGGGGCGTTGGCCCGGCCACGCACGAGCCCACGCCAGCTTCAGTAGCAGCTTCAGCAGCGTCAGCAGCGACTATGCACGGCCCGGGGAGCCGCCAGTCGCGCAGGTCAGCTGACGCGGCACCGCGGCGGGCACGCCGATGATTCTTGACGAACCAGCGCAAAGGCAGAGCCGGCTTGTATGCCAGCAGCGCACCGCTGGCTGACGAAACAGGTGAAGGGCCGGATGAGGCCCGACGGCGGCGGCTCGGTGACCCCGAGGGCGCTCGCGGAGGGCGCGAATGCACCGCAGGGCACGGAGGACGTCGATGTTGTTCAGCCTGGCCGGGAGGGCACGACGGAGCAGTCCAGGGTGGGCACCGCGGAGCAGGCCATGGAGGGCTCGGCGGGGCAGGCCATGACGGGCACCACGGAGCAGTCCAGGGAGGGCACGACGCAGCTGTCCAGGGCGGGCACCACGTAGCGGGCCACGGAGGGCACGGCGGGGCAGGCGATGACGGGCACCACGGAGCAGTCCAGGGAGGGCACGACGCAGCTGTCCAGGGCGGGCACCACGTAGCAGGCCACGGAGGGCACCAGGGTGGAGGGCCGAGGAGATAGTATCCCGGCACGTCCGTGTACTGGGGCAGAGGATCGAAGCCCGGTGGAGGTCGATGATC
>NW_026267820.1:13462-17728 GCF_000697945.3 Frankliniella occidentalis
TGCCCCCTCTCCTCCTGCCGTACCCCCTCCACAGGCCAGCGGGGAAGCGGGACGGGTGGTGCGGGCTGGTGCGGGCGTTCTCCAACCGCCACAAGAATCGGGACCTTTGGCTGGCTCGACTATACGAAGCTAGTCAGCGCGGACCGCAGACACGCCCAGAGCATAGGCAACCCCTTTGGCTCCGCAGCAAGACCTGGTGGCCTGCCAGGCAACGGGCAGCACAGGCCGTGGTGCACCTACGTCTGACGCTAGTCAGACAGGGACCGAGCGTGCGGCATTGGTAGGGCAGCACTGCAGGGCAGGTCAAGGTCGCGCAGGACGCAGCGGTACAGACCGCCCCTAAGGTCGAGCAGCACCGCGTAGGCGCGGGTGGACCACGCAGCCGGTGACCGCAGGCAGGAGCACCGAGGGAGCCACGTGGCAGACGTCCTGGAACAGAGGCAACCCAGACAGCAGAGGGAACAGGAATGGAACGCGGGGAAGTCCACAAGGAAGGACAAGCCCCACAGAACCAAAACCGAGCCGAGCCCCGATGGACGGGCTGGAAAAGCAAGACAGGAGGCAAGACAAGAGGGACGTCGCACAGACAAAGATGATGTACAAAACGCGGGGCATAGAACGCGGAGGGCACCGGTTACTCAATCCACCGGCCCCTTGACAAACTTCGGGCAGAGACGTTCTCTGTGCGACAAGACTTAAGAGGCAAGAAGACAGAGAGATGTAGAGGACGCTGGTGCGCTGCTGGGCTCGCCGCTGAAGGTGCGCTCGGTCAAGGCCCAACACAGCAAGGCAAGGAAGAACTGGGAAGGACGGTGCCAACCAGCGCCGGCGCGGCGGTGGCGGACTGCAGCATCTCGAAGCGTTGCAGGAGTTGCAGATACTCGTGTGGCCATTCAGACGGAGACACTGCGGCACCAGAGGCAGCAGTTGCAGCAGGAGGAACTTCGGTGGCACCAGAAACGGAGGCGGCCGGTATGACGCTCTGTCCGTGCAAAAATCCTGACGGCACCGGAGGCTTCGCTTTGGCCGGCCCGAAGGCGGAGTTGACCTCAGGACGTCGTTGTCCACGGCAGCCACAATCTTCTGGACCTCCTTGACGCGAGATGGTGGCCACCCTCGCCTGCAGGAGGTCAGCTTGGGCTTCCCGCACAAGCTGCAAGAGTCGCAGCTTCTCCTCGGACGGGGGCTCAGCGCCAGCTGGCTGGAGAACACGCCCGCCGAGGCTGAGGCTCACCGTGGGGCCGGGCGCTGCAGGAGTGGAGACGGCGGCAGCAGGATGGACCGCGGTAGCGGGGCGCAGGACAGGACGGTCGGCAAAGGATGGCGAGACCGACCCTGTCCCGCGATGGTACTTGTGCGCGCGAGCTACAGCGCACGAGACCCGGAGCGACCTCGGACCAAAGCTCACCGATTGGGCCCGGTGGTCGAAACGGACACCATGCCGGGCGATGAAGGACTGGCCGAGGATGAGGGGCGTGCGCAAGCCACGCACCACAAAGACCCGAACAGGAAGGCTGAGGGCACCGACGACGACCGGAACATCGGCACAACCAAGAACGTTCAAGTTACGTCCCTGGCTTGTGCGGAGGCCATGAGGAGCGGGGAGAAGGCCGCCCTTCGGCAAAACCTGGCGTACAAGCTCAGGCGAGGCGAGACACGTCGCACAGTCGGTGTCTAGCAGAGCCGAGACCTGAGAGGCGGGGGCGCCAACACACACGTCAATTACAGCCACCTGGCGGTAGGGCCGCTCGGGGGGCGTTGGCCCAGCCACGCACGAGCCCACGCCAACTTCAGTAGCAGCTTCAGCAGCGTCAGCAGCGACTATGCACGGCCCGGGGAGCCGCCAGTCGCGCAGGTCAGCTGACGCGGCACCGCGGCGGGCACGCCGATGATTCTTGACGAACCAGCGCAAAGGCAGAGCCGGCTTGAAGGCCAGCAGCGCACCGCTGGCTAACGAACCAGGTGAAGGGCCGGATAGGGTCCGGCGGCGGCCCGGTGACCCCGAGGGCGCCCGCGCAGGGCGCGAATGCGCCGCAGGGCACGGAGGACGTCGATGTTGTTCAGCATGGCCGGTAGGGCACGGCGGGGCAGGCGACGAAGGGCACGACGGAGCAGTCCAGGGCGGGTACGGCGCATCCGTCCAGGGCGGGCACCACGGAGCAGGCCATGGAGGGCACGGTGTCCGAAAGAACATCGGCGGGGCGACGAAGGCCAACGCGAATGTAGTCCGCGAAGACGGCAGCCGCGAAGAGGCGCAGCGAGAGGCCGCGCAGAACGCAGCGAAGGGCTGCTCAGGACGCAGCGGAGGGCCGCGCACGGCGCAGCGGAGGGCCGCACAGGGCGCAGCGAAGACTGCGCAGAACGCAGCGGAGGGCCGCGCAGGGCGCAGCGGAGGGCTGCTCAGGACGCAGCGGAGGGCGCCAGCGGAGGGCCGCGCAGGGCGCAGCGAAGACTGCGCAGAACGCAGCGGAGGCCGCGCAGGGCGCAGCGGAGGGCTGCTCAGGACGCAGCGGAGGGCTGCGCAGGTCGCAGCGAAGACTGCGCAGAACGCAGCGACAGGCGCAACACGGTTGCCGGAGGCCGGCCAGACCAACTGACGCGCCCGGGAGGTATGCAACCTCTCGAACACCGAAGCGTCAGCAGGTGGCGTCGGGGTAGCACCGGCAGTGGCGCGCGCCCGAAAGCGCTGACTGAAGGGGTTCGAGCGGGCGCTTCGGTCCGTCTACGAAGCTAGTCAGCGCGGACCGCAGACACGCCCAGAGCATAGGCAACCCCTTAGGCTCCGCAGCAAGACCTGGTGGCCCGCCAGGCAATGGGCAGCACAGGCCGTGGAACACCTACGTCTGACGCCAGTCAGACAGGGACCGAGCGTGCGGCATTGGCAGGGCAGCACTGCAGTGCAGGTCACAGCAGCGCGCGCAGGTCGCAGCGGCGCAGATCGCCTCTGGTCGGGCGGCACCGCGTAGGCGCGGGTGGACCACGCAGCCGGTGACCGCAGGCAGGAGCACCGAGGGAGCTTCGTGGCAGACGTCCTGGAACAGAGGCAACCCAGACAGCGGAGGGAACAGGAAGGGAACGTGGGGAAGTCCACAAGGAAGGACAAGCCCCACAGAACCAAAACCGAGCCGAGCCCCGATGGACGGGCTGGAAAAGCAAGACAGGAGGCAAGACAAGAGGGACGTCGCACAGACAAAGGTGACGTACAAAACGCGGGGAATAGAACGCGGAGGGCACCGGTTACTCAATCCACCGGCCCCTTGACAAAATGCGGGCAGAGACGTTCGCTGTGCGACAAGACTTAAGAGGCAAGAAGACAGATAGATGTATAGGACGCTGGTGCGCTGCTGGGCTCGCCGCTGAAGGTGCGCACAGCCAAGGCCCAACACAGCAAGGCTAGGAAGAACTGGGAAGGACGGTGCCAACCAGCGCCGGTGTGGCGGTAGCAGACTGCACCGTATCGAAGCCCTGCAGGAGTTGTAGATACTCGTGTGGCCATTCAGACGGAGACACTGCGGCACCAGAGGCAGCAGTTGCAGCAGGAGGAACTTCGGTGGCACCAGAAACAGAGGCGGCCGGTATGACGCCCTGTCCGTGCAAAAATCCTGACGGCACCAGAGGCGCCGCTTTGGCCGGCCCGAACGCGGAGTTGACCTCAGGACATCGTTGTCCACGGCAGCCATGATCGTCGGGACTTCCTTGACGCGAGAGGGTGGCCACCCGCGCCTGCAGGAGGTCAGCCTGGGCTTCCCGCACAAGCTGCAAGAGTCGCAGCTTCTCCTCGGACGGGGGCTCAGCGCCAGCTGGCTGGAGAACATGCCCGCCGAGGTCGAGGCTCGCCGAGGGGCCGGGCGCTGCAGGAGTGGAGACGCCGGCAGCAGGATGGACCGCGGTAGCGGGGCGCAGGACAGGACGGGCGGCAAAGGATGGCGAGACCGACCCCGTCCCGCGATGGTACTTGTGCGCGCGAGCTACAGCGCACGAGACCCGGAGCGACTTCGGGCCGAGGCTCACCGATTGGGCCCGGTGGTCGAAACGGACACCATGCCGTGCGATGAAGGACCGGCCGAGGATGAGGGGCGTCCGCAAGCCACGCACCACAAAGACCCGAACAGGAAGGCTGAGGGCACCGACGACGACTGGAACATCGGCACAACCAAGAACGTGCAAGTTACGTCCCTGGCTTGTGCGGAGGCCATGAGGAGCGGGGAGAAGGCCGCCCTTCGGCAAAACCTGGCGTACAAGCTCAGGCGAGGCGAGACACATCGC
>NW_026267820.1:17778-19165 GCF_000697945.3 Frankliniella occidentalis
CACCACGTAGCGGGCCATGGAGGGCACGGCGGAGCAGGCGATGACGGGCACCACGGAGCAGTCCAGGGAGGGCACGACGCAGCTGTCCAGGGCGGGCACCACGGAGCAGGCCATGGAGGGCACCAGGGCGGAGGGCCGAGGAGATAGTATCCCGGCACGTCCGTGTACTGGGGCAGAGGATCGAAGCCCGGTGGAGGTCGATGACCGAACGCCCACGGAGGCGGCGGGCCGAAGCAGGCCGCCCTCTGGGGGAGGCTGGTAGACCTCCGAGGCGGACTCGGGGCCCTTGGAGGTGGACTAGAGGCCCTCCGAGGTGAGCTGTGGCGCCTGCGAGGCGGGCTGTGCTGCCGCGACGGAGGAGCAGCCTCCACGTGCAACACTGATGGTACAGCGTAAAGCGTAGATCGTTCGAGCTCCCGAGGGCTCTCCTCGAAACGCCGCGCGATGGTGAGAAGGTCATCGACTGACGCAAACCTCTGGGCGGCGAGATGCTTCGAGATGTTGGGCCGAAACCGCGCCTGAATGGTACTCGCGATCTCAGCCTCGGAGAGAGCGCTGCGCTGCTTCTTGCTGACCCGCCAAAGCATGTGTTCCATCGCTGTGACGAAGTCAACGACAGACTCGGACTCGCCCTGCGTACGGCGAGCTATTGCAAGCCACATGTCTGCGACGGACACGTCCTGACGAAACCGGGCGATGAACTTCTCCTTGAAGGTGGTCCAGAGCGCTGGGGTACGGCCGAAACGGTCGAAATGTGTCTCCAAAAAAGTAAGAGCTGACCCTTCGACTGAGTGCTCCAACAGGGTGAACCAGTGGCGGGGAGAATGACCATACATAGCCCACAGCGCTTCTCGGGAGGCCAGGAAACGCGCCGGGTCAGCGTCATCATCGCCCCGATATATCGGCGCAACCTGGCACAGTAGAGAACCGAGGAGGACACCTAAGGACGCCATGCCGGGGCAGCGACGTGCACGCGTTCGCCGAGAGGAGAAACAGGGACGCCACAGCGAAAGAAACACGCCGACAGTGCAAAAAACTTAAAAACTAAAAAAACTTAAAACTAAAAAATTTAAAACTAAAACGGAAATGAAGTGAGGGGGTAAAAGAAAAATGCACTAAAACGAACACAACACTCGAAAAACCAACTGGCGGAGAGTTACTGACTTAAACATACACAAACACAAGTGCTCGACATACACACCGGTAAGGAGCATTACTGCCTTAAACAAAAAACAAAGGTTCGACTAACCACGAGATCCAGGTCATTCTCATGGCAGGAACATTACAGGTTACAACTAATGAGTCGATGAGTGTGGGCATGCCCAGAGTTTGATCAAACCAACCCCATTTCACCTCCACCATGTTCAACTACAGCGAGACCGGCCCA
>NW_026267820.1:22436-23973 GCF_000697945.3 Frankliniella occidentalis
GCCAGCAGCGCACCGCTGGCTGACGAAACAGGTGAAGGGCCGGATGAGGCCCGACGGCGGCGGCTCGGTGACCCCGAGGGCGCTCGCGGAGGGCGCGAATGCACCGCAGGGCACGGAGGACGTCGATGTTGTTCAGCCGGGCCGGGAGGGCACGGCGGGACAGGCGACGAAGGGCACGACGGAGCAGTCCAGGGCGGGCACCACGGAGCAGGCCATGGAGGGCTCGGCGGGGCAGGCCATGACGGGCACCACGGAGCAGTCCAGAGAGGGCCCGACGCAGCTGTCCAGGGCGGGCACCACGTAGCGGGCCATGGAGGGCATGGCGGGGCAGGCGATGACGGGCACCACGGAGCAGGCCAGAGAGGGCACGACGCAGCTGTCCAGGGCGGGCACCACGTAGCAGGCCACGGAGGGCACCAGGGCGGAGGGCCGAGGAGATAGTATCCCGGCACGTTTGTGTACTGGGGCAGAGGATCGAAGCCCGGTGGAGGTCGATGATCGAACGCCCACGGAGGCGGCGGGCCGAAGCTGGCCGCCCTCTGGGAGAGGCAGGTAGACCTCCGAGGTGGACTCGGGGCCCTTGGAGGTGGACTAGAGGCCCTCCGAGGTGAGCTGTGGCACCTGTGAGGCGGGCCGTCCTGCCGCGACGGAGGAGCAGCCTCCACGCGCAACACTGATGGGACAGCGGAAAGCGTAGATCGCTCGAGCTCCCGAGGGCTCTCCTCGAAACGCCGCGCGATGGTGAGAAGGTCATCGACTGACGCGAACTTCTGGGCGGCTAGATGCTTCGAGATGTTGGGCCGAAACCGTGCCTGAATGGTACTCGCGATCTCAGCCTCGGAGAGAGCGCTGCGCTGCTTCTTGCCGACCCGCCATAGCATGTGTTCCATCGCTGTGACGAAGTCAATGACAGACTCGGAGTCGCCCTGTCTACGGCGAGCGATCGCAAGCCACATGTCAGCGACGGACACGTCCTGACGAAACCGGGCGATGAACTTCTCCTTGAAGGTGGTCCATAGCGCTGGGGTACGGCCGAAACGATCGAAATGTGTCTCCAAAAAAGTAAGAGCTGACCCTTCGACAGAGTGCTCCAACAGGGTGAACCAGTGGCGGGGGGAATGACCATACATAGCCCACAGTGCTTCTCGGGAGGCCAGGAAACGCGCCGGGTCAGCGTCATCATCGCCCCGAAATTTCGGCGCAACCTGGCACAATAGAGAACCGAGGAGGACCCCGAAGGACGCCATGCCGGGGCAGCGACGTGCACGCGCTCGCCGAGAGGAGAAACAGGGACGCCACAGCGAAAGAAACACGCCGACAGTGCAAAAAACTTAAAGCTAAAAAAAACTTAAAACTAAAAAACTTAAAAATAAAACGGAAATGAAGTGAGGGGGTAAAAGAAAAATGCACTAAAACGAACACAACACCTTAAAAAACCAACTGGCGGAGAGTTACTGACTTAAACATAAACAAACACAAGTGCTCGACATACACACCGGTAAGGAGCATTACTGCCTTAAACAAAAAACAAAGGTTC
>NW_026267820.1:26491-27874 GCF_000697945.3 Frankliniella occidentalis
AACCTGGCGTACAAGCTCAGGCGAGGCGAGACACATCGCGCAGTCGGTGTCCAGCAGAGCCGAGACCTGAGAGGCGGGGGCGCCAACACAAACGTCAACCGCAGCCACCTGGCGGTAGGGCCGATCGGGGGGCGTCGGCCCAGCCACGCACGAGCCCACGCCAGCTTCAGTAGCAGCTTCAGCAGCGTCAGCAGCGACTATGCACGGCCCGGGGAGCCGCCAGTCGCGCAGGTCAGCTGACGCGGCACCGCGGCGGGCGCGCCGGTGATTCTTGACGAACCAGCGCAAAGGCAGAGCCGGCTTGTGTGCCAGCAGCGCACCGCTCGCTGACGAAACAGGCGAAAGGCCGGATGATGCCCGGCGGCCGCGGCCTGGTGACCCCGAGGGCGCTCGCGGAGGGCGCGAATGCACCGCAGGGCGTCGATGTTGCTCAGCCTGGCCGGGAGGGCACGGCGGGGCAGGTGACGAAGGGCACCACGGAGCAGTCCAGGGAGGGTACGGCGCAGCTATCCAGGGCGGGCACCACGGAGCAGGCCAGGGAGGGTACGGTGCAGCTGTCCAGGGCGGGCACCACGGAGCAGGCCATGGAGGGCACGGCGGGGCAGGCGATGACGGGCACCACGGACCAGTCCAGGGAGGGTACGGCGCAGCTGTCGAGGGCGGGCACCACGGAGCAGGCCATGGAGGGCACGGCGGGGCAGGCGATGACGGGCACCACGGAGCAGTCCAGGAAGGGTACGGCGCAGCTGTCCAGGGCGGGCACCACGGAGCGGACCATGGGGAGCACCACGTAGCAGGCCACGGAGGGCACCAGGGCGGAGGGCCGAGGAGATAGTATCCTGGCACGTCCGTGTACTGGGGCAGAGGATCGAAGCCCGGTGGAGGTCGATGATCGAACGCCCACGGAGGCGGCGGGCCGAAGCTGGCCGCCCTCTGGGGGAGGCTGGTAGACCTCCGAGGCGGACTCGGGGCCCTTGGAGGTGGACTAGAGGCCCTCCGAGGTGAGCTGTGGCGCCTGCGAGGCGGGCTGTCCCGCCGCGACGGAGGGGCAGCCTCCACGTGCAACACTGATGGGACAGCGGAAAGCGTAGATCGCTCGAGCTCCCGAGGGCTCTCCTCGAAACGCCGCGCGATGGTGAGAAGGTCATCGACTGATGAGAACTTCTGGGCGGCCAGATGCTTCGAGATGTGGGGCCGAAACCGTGCCTGAATGGTACTCGCGATCTCAGCCTCGGAGAGAGCGCTGCGCTGCTTCTTGCCGACCCGCCAAAGCATGTGTTCCATCGCTGTGACGAAGTCAACGACAGACTCGGACTCGCCCTGCCTACGGCGAGCTATCGCAAGCCACATGTCAGCGACGGACACGTCCTGACGAAACCGGGC
>NW_026267820.1:27924-29581 GCF_000697945.3 Frankliniella occidentalis
GGAGACTAGGAATGAGAAGTCTGGATTACCTTGTTCACAACGCTTGGTCTCTCCGAGACTCCCTCAGGCATGCTCGTCACCTGGCGGACCCCCACCGACTGACGAGACACTCGCTCTCAGCCAGGTACGCGGCCTACCCATCTAAGTCAGCACTTCCAGCAGGGCAGGGGCGACAGCCCCGTTGCGTACCGTGCAACACTACAGGTAATATTTCTTCTGCTGGACCCTGCCCAGGGACCTCTCTGTTGATTTGTTTTTTTAGATTTTTGAATCCTAAATACCCTTTTTAGTTCAACCGTGAATTAGGAAAATACAAAAAAATCAACAACAAAGAAACACAAAAAATCAACTGTGTTGTGCGTTTGCAAGCCATGCATTAGATTCAAGGTTACCAAGCCATGGCACCTTTCGGGAGCGAGTAGGCAAACCCCTGTGTCGTACATATTTGTATCTTACCCTGAAAATATTTCCATTTTTCCGGTGACGACGTTGGAGTAGGTAGGTCGCTGCGACTGTCCTTCTCCAGCGACACAACAGTCAAAAGCTCGGCTCGCGCAACAATGCGGTGCGGCTCGGCTCGGCGGTAAACGCTTGTAATTTGCAGTAAGTGTCGGCGGCGCGGCGCGCTGGACGTGACAGCGGCCAGATGGACGGAGCCCACCTGCTGCGTGTCATCAGCCAACGAGGTGGAGTTTAAGATTCGAAATTCTTTCTTGTGGAGCAACAGACGCCGTATGTAGTATCGCCCTTGCCTTGCCTAACCTCCGAGCTAACCTCAGAGGCCCGGTCCGCCTGCTACCGGTTGGAGTAGAGTACCGCACCCGCCTGCCCGCCAGGATCGCACCCTCGAGGCCCCGGGGCTCGTCGAGGGCCCTTCGGAGAGAACCTCCCCGGCAGGCCTGCCTGGTCGGCGTGGCACATCATGCTCCCCTTGTCCTCGGGGCACGCGTGCGTGCGCCTCTCAGTGCAGTACGGTTTTGGGATTCTCGTGAGATTAAGATTCCATCAGTTTGCTTCTTCACACCCTGATTCTTCTTTCTCAAATTTCTCCCCTTCCCCATCCCTTTCACAACTCTGCAGGGCTTCCCTCATTACCCCACCCCCTTCCCCATCATCTTGTGCAGCCCCCTCAACTTTTATATCCATCCCCAACTTTGCCGTGCCTGCCGTTTCCAACAGACCCTTTTACATTTTCTCTCTTTTTTTTCGGAAACTCTCATCAAGATTTTTGAATACTTGAATAAACTTTACACACTCCCTCTACATTATTTTTCTTCGTAGTGTAATTATTATGGGACGCTACAGCAGTTGAGCTCTTCCTGTGCCGCTGAAAGTGATTCTTAACAGCCGCGCTCCACGTTACATTTTTTGAGCGGTACACTAGAGTGTGGGGGACTTGACGGTACGCGTTCAACTTAGCGCCGGCAATAGTTTGAACTCCATCAGCGTGCTTATCTAATCCTAAATAATCTCACCCCCACAGGCCCGGGGCCCTGGGGCGACTCCTCTAATTCTTTTTCTCGCCTTTGATCCAGTCCGGAGGGGAGGCTGCTGTGCCGCCGCTGCAGGCCGAGCTTTCGGCTTTCGCTCGCCTCTCTGCCACCCCGCTCTGCCGTGAATTCAATTATGTCCGCCCCCTGCCCCTCCAACCCCCTCT
>NW_026267820.1:33771-36103 GCF_000697945.3 Frankliniella occidentalis
CACGCCCCCGCCCCCATCCCGACCTATATCCCCTCGCCTCCGGCTCCGCTCCGCCCTCTGGCAGCGACAACGGCAGTTGGAATGGAAGGCCAATATCGGCGTTGGAAGTGACAGGGCAGCGGCAGCGGGGGAGAGGAGGAAGGGGGGGAGGCGAGAGACAGAGCGGCCCTGGGGTGGAGAGAAATAAGGGAGAGTCTGGGAGAGGCCGCCGCAGGGCCCTCCGCAGCCCACCCCGTACCCCGAGGCTGGCGCTCTCTGACGGTAATTTCTCCACCCCCATATTTCAGGTTCTCTGACGTAAAACAAAATTCACCCGAATATTCGAGTCTATTCGGTCGTCGTGACGTTGCGTCGTGGTGTCCTCGGCGGAGCAGCGGCAGGTGGGGCTGCGGGGCGGGGCAGGGTGGTGGGGGCTGCGTTGCGCCCTTATTGATCTGGTGTCAGTGCGTGCGGGGCAGCTGTGGGGCCGGCGGGGAGGGGACGGGCGTGGAGGGGCTCAGCCCGTCGTGCAGCGGCCCCGAGGGGCTCAACCTGGATGTATCACTGGCAGACACACCGCATCGCTCTTGTGTCTCTGCGTGCGCCGCTCGTAGCGATGCGACGAGGTGGAAAGGCGCTCTCGGGGGAAGAACTTCTTATGCCGCCGAGTTCGTTTCCAAATTCACGCCGCGGCGGTGTCTCTTTGGACTCACTTACCTGGTCCAGCCGGTGCCGTTGTCAGCAGCACACGAGGCGACGCGCCGCGCCCCATGGTCAGGACCCCCGAGAGGCTCGCGCCGTGTTCCCACGATGTTGGCGATCAGCTTGCGTGCAGGCGAGTCCCCGCCGCCGCTACCGCCTCTGCCCCGCTCGCTATCTATCCTCCAGCTCTCTCGTTAGCTCCCCGCCCCCTCTGTCCCTCTCTCTCGCTCTATACTGTGACTCATTTGGCTCCTCCTTCTTCCCTGCTCACGCCGCAGCGATGGCGCGCACGGCGTGGCGTGCCGTATTATATCTTGTTTCGATTTAAACTTGATCGCGCAACAAATGGCTGTCGCTCTGCGGGGCGTGGCCGTGGCGTGACGTGGCGCGGCGCGGCGTGGCGAGTCCGTTGTGACGGTGATGGTGCTGCGGATGCCGCGCCTGCTTGGCCCAGCTTGTATTGGGACGTGAGATGTTGTCCATAATTATAAGTGTTGGGTCCGGGATGGGCAGGTCCCATACCTTTCTTCCCATCTCGACCTTACCGGTGCGGCGATCTCGCGCTCTCCGCCACAAGCAGTCGTCCCGCCCGTCCGTCCCCCATCCTGTCCCTCGCGTGGCGAGGCGCGGCGAGGCGCGCGGCGACCTATGGCTATTGGCCCGGCCAATAAATAGTCCCCACTCCTTGGGGAATGCGGGAAAGAGAGGACCTTGACTCGTTAGGGGCACGGAGGAGGTGTGCGGCAGGCTAAGTTTTTTAAAGAGGAAAATTAAGTGCCGACAGGTGAAATGTTCACTCAAATTTGACAAGGAAAATTGACTGGTAAAGTGAATACTAACATGACATCATTCTGTAAAGTGGGCCTTTTCCCTGTAGATGTGACACTCGTCAGTAGATGTGACCTCCTCATCCTCGTCTCGCCGAGGAGCGCCGGCGGCCGCGACTTTCTCACACACGGGCAATAAAGCACGGCCTCGTTATCTTTATCAATTTCCTGATGGCCTTCCATTTAACGCCTGTCCGGCCGAGCCTGGCCGAGCCGCTGGACCGGTGCTGGGGGGCCGAACCTCTCGAGCCGAGCCGAGCAAGGGGTATAGCCGCACGGCTCGGGCCGCCAGTTCGTGTGGAGGGGAAAATTACTTTGCGGCGATATCATCGATAATGGGTGCGATCACAAAGTTGAGGAATTCACAGAGGACCGGACTGCGGGGGACCATCATCATCACCCCCCTCTCCCTCCCCGTTGCGTATCGGTCGATCGGTCATCCCGTCTATCACGGCCTAGCAGCCTGGAGGCTGATAGAGGCTGCTGCTGAGGCTCCCGGAGGCCTATTCTAGGGCAAAGGCTGGTGGAGGCCCTACTACTGCCCACATAGTGGGCAGCTTGGCTTGGGCTCTGAGGCTGCTACGAAAGGGATGAGACTCGCGGATTGGGATTGTGAAGCGCAAAAGCAGGACAAGGAAAATAGGGGAAGGGGGAGCTGTATTCAAAAAACCGAGCAAAAAACCATATATTTTTGAGAAATGTACAATAATTCAATGATGTGTCTGTAAATAGTGTCTGTAAAATTAGTCCCCGTCACAAACACAAACCAAGTAAACCGAGTAAACCACCCTACCCGACCAAGACTCTGGACCTAGCCTCCGACC
>NW_026267821.1:0-473 GCF_000697945.3 Frankliniella occidentalis
TTGTGCCTTTTTGGCTTCTAGTGCCTTTATTTCTTCCTATGCCTTTCTCTTGCGATCTTTTTCTTTTTCTTCGGCAGTCTTTTCCTCCCTCTTCTTCTTCAAATTTTTTTGGTTCTTCGCACGTGCGGACTATCTGATAGAAGTTTGGTAGTACCCGACCGTTGGTTTCTGCCGCCCGCTGGACGGCACGGGCTGCCGTGGCCGTGGCTGCGAGGGACTTGCTCGACTCGCTGGGCACGGCAGGTGTTGACGCTGAGATGGCTGCAACTGTCACGGGTGCCAGGTGCTCGGCAGCAGCTGTCAGAGGCACTGGGAGCATGGCGATGGCTGTCTGGTTTGCCGGGGGCGCGGCAGCAGCAGCTGACTGGTCCACTGAAGGCGCCTTGGTGGTGGCAGCTCTCTGAGGCGCAGGGCGTTGTGCGCGTTGGGTGGGCGCGCGCAGCCCGCTTGCCGTGGCCATAGAAGTTGGAGTG
>NW_026267821.1:669-1649 GCF_000697945.3 Frankliniella occidentalis
AGGTAACGTTTTACAATACCCCACACCAGCTCAATTGGGTTGAGGTAGGAGTGGTATGGAGGAAGCCACAACACCTCATGACAATGGGAATGCATTAATTCCACCAACAATTTTTTTCTGTCTGGGAGAAGAGCTTTACAATGCTTCCACAAAGTAGGCCTGGTGTTTGAGGTACTGAAAGGAACTCCCTTTCTAGTGAGCCACTCCTCCATTACATGCTTCCTGGAGCTGCTTGTGGGAGCACCTTCTTTGGCCTGCAATTTAAAAGTAAACAATAAGCATAACAATACACTTTAAATGTAGGAGGAAAATACAACCCCTTAGCTGTTTCCCCTTAAGGGGAGGCTACAGTGAAAAGTTGGTCGTTTTGGATAATAATGACCCTTAAGGAATTTAGTGCAGTAACGCTGACTCATACTTGCAACCTATTTACATTTGTGTGTGCCACTAACACGCCTTGGTCAGAGGAACACTTTTTCATCCAACTACACATTATAAATCATCATATTAGTAGAGCGGTTGCATAAGCCCGCTTTAATGCTATTTTAAAAGCAGAAGGGCGGCCTAAAAAAGGGGATGCGCAGTTCACAAGTCAGAAGGTACTAATTAAAGCATTACTAATCCAGGGTTGCAGATGCAACGACCCGCTTAGCCACAATAGAAGCAGCACATCAAAACCTTCATTTTCATCGAAAGAGGGATTTGATATGACGCAATCGTGCCTGTATAGAGGCGACACGGTATTCACACTGCAGAAGCGTACAGGCTAACTTTCGAATTTGAAGACAGTTTTTCACGATGACGTTGTAGGAGCTCTGCCAAATGCTTGGGGGAACATTAACAATCCCCACAGAATAGTACTGTGGGCGAAGAATTGTTACTCTACCTCTGCCCAGTTTGACGCTAGTGCAAACATTGTGAAATCCGTTGCTTTTTGAAAAAGTTAGTGAGAACGACTTTGGACGTCTCGAGACGAAATA
>NW_026267821.1:1789-2110 GCF_000697945.3 Frankliniella occidentalis
AAATTGTCCGGAATTTGGCAAAGTCCGGTTGGACTCGGACATTTCTAACCTACTGGAGTTCATATTTTGACCATTTAAACTGCTCTAGTCACCCACTGTTGCAGTATTCTAAGGTTTTTAGTGTTGCACCAGGTAATGTTAGTGCTTTCGAGTATCTAGATAGTATAAAACCCCTTTAAAACTATATCACATAGTTGTGAAGGGTCGCGGAATCTAAACGGCCCGTATTCCCTGATGAGCCGACGGACAGAGCTCACGGACAGCGGCTGCGGACTACATGAGGACAATTTGAGGACATGTCCACTGGTATGTCCATGAGTT
>NW_026267821.1:7637-8366 GCF_000697945.3 Frankliniella occidentalis
TGCCGCATTTTCAAGAAACTTCCTTGAAGTCACCAATAGTTTCTTGAAATCCAAGAAAGCACCTGGTAATAAAAGAAACTTTTTTTACCGTGCGCAGAAGTCCACATCTGTTTCCCTATTAAATCAGAAGACAAAAATATGAAATCAATGCAGTGTCTATTTGGCCAAATTTGTAGCTCAAGGAGTTATTTTAGTAAGAAGCTGAAAAATGTATTTTAAATTCCAACAAACAAACAGCTTACCTTAGCTTAACAAGAAGACTTTGAATTGGCATATGCCATCCTGTTGGAAACAATTCACATGAAATAACTTCCTTCCTTAGTGTAAGGGATGGGGCAGTGTGTAACAGGGGCAGTGTGTAACAGACCTCCGTATTTCGGATATGGGACGTCCGGAACCAAATGTGAATGTTCATAATATGTGTTCTGAATGACAAAGGTCGTTTTCAATCGAGAACGCCTTGGTTGGGGAGTTTGAACGGTGGTGAGAGGACGGCCAAGTTGAGCTCACCCGGTTTTTAGGCAATTTTCATCATATTACGACATGATCTTTTTGGTTGAGGTCGTTGGGTTTCAAACAACCCCTGAACTAATGATTTTCTATCGAAGTAGATACCTTAGCACTTGTAAATTGATCGTTGTCACTAACACCACCTCGACGGTTCTCGGTCTACGAGGTCACATAACAGGCTGTGTACCCTGGGGCAGTGTGTAACATGAACGTCTAGGG
>NW_026267821.1:13716-14397 GCF_000697945.3 Frankliniella occidentalis
GGGGGCAGCACATCGCTGGGCCGCCTGCGCTGAAAAGCGTTCGGCCGGTTCCTGTTGGTTTTGACAACAATGCGGCAACCAAAACGCCGCCGTTCTGGAGTAACTTTGCAGAGAGGCTGCGTGATTTCTGCTGACTGCCATTGGTTTGCGGTTCGCGGCTCTCGCACTGACACGTAGTGGGGTCTGCTTGTGATCTCCCCTGCACTTGCTCAGCTTGGTCCGGTCATTTGCTCTATCATGGCGCGTTCGCGGGCTCAAACGAGTTACGTTCTTTCATCTCTGCGGTTCTCGTTTTAAACAGAAAGCTGCTTTTTATGGCCGTGGGGTGCTCTGGCGTCTGTCCCTGTGTGACCGCGGTGCGGGTGCGGCGTGCGGCATGTTTTCCTGCATCCCGACGTGTGGCGGCATAGTCATCAGCATCGTTATGCTCAGCCACTGCTCGGCTGGTACTGCGTGCGCGTATGGTGCGGCGTGCCTCGCGCCCTGCCTGCACCTCGTCGTGTTGCGGCGTCGTTATGCTCGCGCGGGGCCGTGGCTCTGCAACAGAGCTCGGAATTTTCGGCATAGTCGGCACTCTACTCTCCGCCACGCCCCAGCTACTCTCTGCCACGCTGAAAACGACAGGCGGCCCGCCTGCCTGTCAGGCGCCTGCGCCCGCCTGCCTGACCAGCGCGCTCAGGC
>NW_026267821.1:16110-16481 GCF_000697945.3 Frankliniella occidentalis
AAGCAAGCAGACGTTGTATGCATCAAAACGTAGCTTTATCCTTGCTCCTTCTAAATATCGTTCGTTGAAAGCGCTACAATTCGTCGTTTTCTTGTAGTTCCTAATTTTCCAAACCCTTGCGTTTCACAGGTCTGCCCCCATATGGCTAGAGCCAGAAGAAGGAAAATATACTTCGAGGCATACTTTGAAATAACTTCGAACGTGTCCGCAATGATTTCGCTATAATAACTGATAGAACGAAAGCAGCTTGTGAAGTACAACAAAACAACGAAATAAATGATTTTTGTTGTATTTTTTTAGCATGGGAGTGTTGCACACATTTCATCAATGATGTGCCACCATAAAATAAGCCCACTCTTCTGCTTAGAAGA
>NW_026267821.1:16531-16976 GCF_000697945.3 Frankliniella occidentalis
TTGAAGTATATTTTCAGACTTTATACTGAATTTGTAATTCAGAGTTACCGGTATTAATTTTTAATGGGAAGTCCACTGGGCAGGTGGAAGGAGCACACCAGTAGCCGACGCTGCTCCCCACGCAGTTAGCCCGCAGCCGAATGGTTAATGTGGCGTCTTTCTATCCCGAAGGTTGGCGGTTCGATCCCAACCAACGGCAGTACAATGTAGAAAGATGTCTTCCACTTGGGCATAACCCTCTACCTCAACAAGTGTTAAGTCGCTGACTATGGGTTCATTTGTAACATTTTCAAAAAACATTTTCATACCGGCTGTCTTAATTTTCAGACTAAGTGGTAAAGTAAGGCACTACTGAAATGTCAGACCTGAGCACAGTCTGAATTTTCAGACTACTGCTCTGTAAAAAAAACTTCAGACTGAAAGTACTGAAAATTCAGTAAAACTT
>NW_026267821.1:21656-22253 GCF_000697945.3 Frankliniella occidentalis
GGTTACTAATTTTACTGAAACGTAATCACTGGATTTTAACATAACTTCAAAACACAATAGAAACCATTACATGCACATGACACTATCACAGTTTGCGGCATTTGCTTGGAGGTTCCTAAATAGTGTCCCGCATTGAGTCAGGGCCTGTGGGGCAGGAACAAATTGTACAATTACTTCCCAAAAACATTTCAGTGCCATCTACAACACCGATGCAAAAGAAACTTTACCATGTTTCTACTCGAGAACTTGGGTGTTGAACATCCAACCGGCTTCTTCTTCATGGTATTTACACACCCTGTTCTATTGCTCTGTTTCAATCGCTTTCGCTTGCTGACGACTCACTGAAAGTAAAAGACATGGCAAGTTAAAGATGAAACAGCAAAACGCACACTCACATTTGACTAACAAACAATCAATCACTCGAATGAACTGTCATATCCTCTAAAGTAATTTGGGTCACTTACCTTCTGATCCTAGTTCAACTGACTCTTCTCCATTGTAGAGGATGGGATCTTCCCTTTGGAAACTTCTCTATCGTGTGCTGACCCTGCCTACAGATTTGAAGCATTTGACTTCAATCGTGTGAGAGGTCTAATA
>NW_026267821.1:27033-28768 GCF_000697945.3 Frankliniella occidentalis
CTTGTCTGGCTCTTCACTCTTGTTGGAGATGAGATTTACTCCAAACAAGTGAGTTACTCCCATATCTTTTAAACTGTCGCAATTTAGTTTCATTGAAGTGAATGTGTCGGTGGGCATATGAAAGGACAATAGCTAAATGGTATGTTTTTCTTTACAGGTGATGGTAATGTTGATGGACCTGATAACTGCTGAGCCTGGTGGTTGACTTTTCTATATTATGTTGGAGCTGAGATTTAATCCAGCCTAGTAAGTTACTCCCCTATATATTGAACAGTTGCAGCTTGTTTGTATTAGCAGTGAACATGCACCGTTCCCTAAAGCAAATGAGTTAGTGCGAAAATGAAGGGAACAATAGCTAAATGTTATGTCTTATATTTCAGGCAATGTTGATATTGATGATTGGTGGAGGAACTCGTTCAGTGAACATGCTCAGACACTGTTAGCATTATGACTTTCACCAATAAATGTGACTACCACTGCATTTTCTTGTGGAAATATTTTCACCTATGTAGGTAAGTGCCTATCGGCACTGTGCTTCCCGAACAATGAACTAAATGAAGTATATAAACGAAGCACCACTGTAGACTGGCGGCACTCAATGGTGACACTGTTGTAAACAGAGTACGCTTGCGAGCAGCAGATGTGGAGGGCGGATGAAAGGTAGACAGATCCACGGTCCAGAACATCAGTAATACTACAAATGTGCACGGTGATTGAAGAATAGATAGGGCTAGAGCCGAGAACACTACATGCAGAGTAGACAACTCAACACTCCTGAACTGTGGACGGTTTTCACATTCACCGCAGGGCAGTTAAACAGTGTGAGGTGTACCATGGCTTCAGTGTAAATGCAGCAACAACTTAACACACTGACTTAAGCAATGGTTGCTGTCAAACTACAGTTCAATGGTACGGCCCGGCTGACATTTGAAACTGCACTCTGCCTTCGATATCATTGCAGTATCAGCTGAGGTCAGTGATTGTGATGATGACAGCAGTCCGACTACAATGCGACTTAAAAATGTTCCAAGTATTCATAGTTCATCTGTACATTATGTGCAGTTCAATTGCAGAAATGTGTAGTTTAATTACACATATCTGTAGTTTAATTCCAAATTTTCTGCAGACAACAAATTATACTTACACTACAAGTATTCCGTAGACAGCCAATACAGCTGCAGGTACTCATCAACTTAGTTTTAACTACATTTCCCATAGAGACAGACTCGTACTGTAACTCAGTTACGGTTGCTTTCGCAAGTACATTGCTAACTCGCGATCCTTCCGTCCGGGAAAGTTGTGTTGATCCCAATGCATTTATGGCGAGTTTTTCACACGCACTCCATTTTGTGTTAATATTTTTTCTGAATTCGTTGTTTTCAAGTATTTCTTTTTATTGTATTTTTCAGTCTGTTGTCCGTAAGTACTGGAATGGGTATCAGCCTGGCTCTCAACAGAATACCATGGAGTTTCTTTCTGTTTTACTGTGGCAGATACATGAAGATCTAGTGGTGTGTATCAGTATTGTACAACAGTGCGACGCGTCCTAACAACAATGTTCTATCTGCAGCGTGCGGATTACACAATGTTCTATCTGCAGAGTGCTGAATAAACAATGTTCTATCTGCAGAGTGCGGATTACACAATGTGCTATCTGCAAAACGGGGTTCGGCGCAGCCCTTCACCTTTGTGTGGTTTGCAAGTAACTGGAAGACATTAAGGCAAATCTGAGTAC
>NW_026267821.1:34348-34956 GCF_000697945.3 Frankliniella occidentalis
TTTAATTTTAGCGCGCCGCAGGCCAAGGTAGACGCACATTAGCTCAGCTTCACACGGTTTTAACGTGCGTCTACCTTGTTGAAGAAGAAACATGTGTGGTGTGTCCGGAATCAAGAACTGTGTCAAGCAAGGGAATGACGGTAAGATTTATCCAGGATAGGACGGTGGATAGGACGGTGGCAAGTTGCAGCAGAAAAAGCGCAAGGAAGCAGAAGCATTCGAACAGCGTGTAGCTCTTCAGCCTGCCCGGCGAGCAGGCGCACTCCAGCCTGGAGCCCTTTACCACCGGTTCGGTTTGACAGCACCCCGGACACGGCCGGCCGCCGCCGGCGTCCCCGCGCCACGGGAGCGCTCCGAGCTGGACGAGCTCCTGATGGACAAGGAGAAAGCTGCGACGCC
Organism: Frankliniella occidentalis; assembly: GCF_000697945.3. Classification (NCBI taxonomy): domain Eukaryota; kingdom Metazoa; phylum Arthropoda; class Insecta; order Thysanoptera; family Thripidae; genus Frankliniella; species Frankliniella occidentalis. The sequence continues at coordinate 34,748 of NW_026267821.1, forward strand.
AGCCGGCCGAGCGCGAGGCCCTGCGGAAGCGGACCAGACCCCTGCACGAAAAAAAAAAAAACATTCGCTGTTGCGGCGGAAAGTTTGCTGGCTCAGACTCAACGAATTTTATTAGTTGTCCAAGCGAATAATTTGCTACGGAAGCAAAGAATTAGTTGCGGAGGCAAATGCGTGCCCTGAAGCAGAAATAGTGTCGCGCCCTCCAGGAC
>NW_026267821.1:37265-37528 GCF_000697945.3 Frankliniella occidentalis
TTTTTCAAAGCAGAAGGGCGGGCTAAAAACATCAACAACTAAAGGCGCGAAAGAGAAAGAGAACGCACAAAGGGCCAACTCAAGAAGCGCGCGCAAATGTATTCACTGTGATCGCCATAGAGAAAATCCAGAAAAAACTTAAGGCGTTTATACAAATAATGCCCAGTAAGCGTAAATTCAGGAGCAGCATGGGGAGCACAAGGCCCACAGAGAATAACAGACTCGATGGCACAATGATGATATAAAGACGACCACGGACATTG
>NW_026267822.1:0-16495 GCF_000697945.3 Frankliniella occidentalis
CTGACTTTAAAATCCGTTTTTTTTTTTAAATCTTAGAGAGAGGGGCATCTTTTTGCTCTTTTTGTGGTAAAGTGTTTGCAGTTTATACTTGGTTTACTCATCTACCCGAAGGGCTGAATCCATTAACGTGTGATTTATGCCCTCTTTCGTTCACCAAATTCATTTCTTTTAGGAGGCATGTGGAAGCTGTACACCCGTCCCAATATCCTGGAACGCCATGGTGCTGTTGTGGTGACTGTGGCGTGGCATTCTTTGAGATGGAATCTCTGCAATTGCATTGGAGTCCCAAAGAGTGCGATCCTCTAACCGGGGCCACTGTTAACGCTCAAATTCGTTCAGCCCCGTCACTGTTCCCTCAAATGAAATTACTATACAAGACTAGAGCCCCGAAATGACTTGGAGTTTCCAGATGGAGATGTGATTGCGTTAAATGCAATCACCGCTTTTGAGGAGATTTTATCTGACGAGACAATAGTTTTGTCAGATACTTCATCAGCCCTTGCCGATCTGGGGAGGGTCTTTAATTCGGATTGCGAGTCAGGTGAAATTGATCCTGGTTCCCAATCTGGTAGGGAGCTTGAAGATTCTCTTCTCAAAGAATCGGAAGGTTTTCACTCTCTGAACATCGAGGCGAAGTTAAGTCCTCCTGGGATGTTAGTATGATATAAATGGAGTTTGTCAGATGAGGAGGGGGTTAAGCCTTCTAATGATTTGGTCAGCCAGGTGGATGAGGGCTCTCTAGAGGTTGCTGCAGGGCCAGGGGCTGAGACAGGCACTACTTTGCCTGAATTGTCTCCTCTCCTGAGCTTTGCCGATGATGACTACAAAGTCCCTCCATCCGAATTATTCCCTGAACAAAGTAAGTTAAGAATTTTTTTTTATTTTCCAGTAATTTGCTTGGTTACCAAATTCTATTCCCTTATTTCCTTTAATTTCATTGCAGGTTTTGAATTTGCACCTGAAGGCCTAAACATCCCTTCTATTCTGGCTGCTTTTTCTCTGAGCACTGAAGAATTTATAAGTGCCCCAGATGACAGTGTCTCTGTAGGTAAGTAAAAACGAAAGTGAGGTATATATCGTGCCAATAATTTATCATATTTAGTAACAAATAATTCTTTTCACCTGACAGGTTGCTTCCACACCAGACCGGTTGGCATGGTTACATAGCAGAGATAAACAAACACTTCGGATTCATTAAAATAATCAGATAACTTGCAAACGGACATAATTAAGCTTGTGCTTTAACTTCTCTTCCTTTTCTTCTTCCCTAAAATAGAATTGGTGTGCCAGTATCGATGTGTAACCATGTTGTCTAATCCTTTGTTTTCGTTGCATATAAAGTATTATTTTGAAGCGGCCTAGCCGATTCAAAATGAAACTAATATTCATGCAAGTACCAATCTCCACTCTCGATTATTATCGGTAGCACCTTGGCCTCCTGGTGGTGTGAGGGTGCCGTCAGTGAAGAACGAATCCAGAAGATGAGAGGAACCCTGATTCAGTGGATCAACTACTTAAAGACCCTAATAGAAAACGAAGGTCCTCCGGAGTCCCAATTTTGAAATCCCCCCGTAGGTCCTATCCCAAATCCCCCAGAAGTACCAAAAGGGGGCAAAACAGGACTTAGGGATTTGGAAGAATCCCAGACTCTGAAGTCCCGCGGAAGTCCCTCCGAGGGTACGCTCCAGTCTGTACTGCAAAGCGCTACAACGCTCCTATTTGTCTCTAACAACGTCGAGTATATGTACCTATACACACACATATAGTGTATCTACGGCCCATCTGATGTCTGACGTACTTAAGGGGGCAGACCTGTGAAAATCATCAAAATATTCAATTTTTTTTTATTGCCTCAAAAAATTCTTTGATCTTTCCTCTTTCTTTCGCCGCAAAGCGGATGTTGAAATTCGAAAAATTGCGCTCATGAGAGCCCAAAACGTGCTGCGGGTGGGCGGGTTGGCTTGACTGCTAGGGCTCGCCTGGCCGCTCAGGACAGGATACACGACGAGGAAGGAGTCCTCTAGAGCCCCGGCGCCCTGGCTTTTGGTTCGCCGCTATACATTGGCACTAAAAACTTTAAACCCGTTTTTCTCTGAATGACTTTTTGCAAACGGTGTGCAGCCTCCCGACCGTAGTTTTTGAGCCACAGACTTGGCGTTTGCACTGAATGTAGCCTAGACCAGCGACTAGTGGTTGACCTGGCCGATTTTTGATATCTTAATCCTAAGGCACCGAAGTGCACGAAAAAGTACCAAAATTTTGACACATTTTTTTTTACCTCAACTTTGAGATTTTTTTAGGGTACTTCTACTTTGAAATCTCGAAAACCCCCAGGTCAACCACTAGCGGCATGTTTTAAGAGTAACAAGCCATTTTTTCCACTGTCGCAGACACATCCGTAGCGGCAGAATCATGCACACCCTAAAGGACTGCATTGCTCCGCACGGAGGCGAAGATAGGCATGTTCCTGGAGGGTGAGCGCATCGGCGCCAACGGCTTAATTTGGCTCCATCTATGCTCTCAATAAACCTTTAGTGCCAAATCGATGCGGGGTGCACTTCTTATTTGGCGGCGGTTTTCCCAAACCCTTGCAATTCACAGGTCTGCCCCCTTAAAATTGTCTAGGAAGCCTCCTTCTCTATCTTCTGAAAACGGCACCAAAAGGCGGGCCGGAGAGAAAAGGGACATCGGAGGGATTTCAAAACAAGCGAAATCCCGTTCTAGTCCCTCACAAATTTGAGGGACAACTTTGGAACAAACTAGGGACAATATAGGACCTTCGTTTTCTATTAGGGGAAAGGTGGGTGGGGAGTTGAAAGCGCTCAATCATGCTTAGTGGTTATTTCGCTATGATGCTGCCGTGCAGGTTCAACTGGAGACCCATCCAGAACATAAACCAGAGTGGGTTAAGTTCCTGACTTGTCCCCTGAACCCGGGCACAATAATCAGTCATTTTGGTTGTTCGGTTTTCGACTTCATCTCAAGCCCAAGCCATATGCTCGTTTCGGCGAGCCATTCCTTGAAAGTCATCACGCACACCTGAGGACGGTATACGGCAAGAATTTTTGGAAGGCAGAATAGACCTCAATTGAACAAAATTGCAGTATATTAATTTTATGTATACCAACGAAGAGTGTTTAAGCGAGATGGGGAGGGAGCGGGGAGGGGGAGAAAAGGGGGGTTGATTTTGAGGGGTGGGTAGTAGATAGTATCATTAAGCTTTGAGTAAAAGTGCCTGCACTGGAGGTTTTAACGATAGATTAACCTTTTAAGAACACGAGTGAGTTAGGAAATACGCGTAGGAGATTAACACATAGATGTAAGATTTTAAATATAGAACACTTTGTGGTAGAGATGTGTTGGGGGGCCCATCGGTGGCTTCGGTTTAGAGAAAGGCATACTGTGAAGCAGGAGTACCCCACAGTATCATACAAACAGTTCGTTTCAAATTAGCTGGCATGCGGATGAAGTCACCAGTAAGTATCCAATCTTTTGTAGTTAGGGTCCATGAACTTGTCAAGACCGACCCAACTATTTCGGAAATGGAAGTAGTCCAGTTATTATTGCTAACTCTAATGCCTAAAGAGGATGCAAAATTAGTAGCATGTGCAAGATGTAATTCAGTCAAAGATTTGCTAGAAACACTCTCTTTCTATAAAGGCAATATGGATTTAATTGAGAGGGGAAATGTTTCAGAAAACACTATCCGGAGAGAGGTTAAGGAAGCTAGAGGTAAGGCATTTTAAATGTACTCAAAGTATTATAAAAAGGGTAGAAAAGGCATTAAATTTAGTAATGGTGGCGCACAGCTTGGACCCACTGCGTCGGCCGGACACAGGCCGGTACCGCCCGCCGAACGAAACGCGTCTCGGCCGCCAAGTCGTCGCTCCAGTCGCACCAGCCATCATCGGTGGTGTCGACAGCGCCAGCCAGAGCCACCAAACACGCACGGACCCCAGCCTACAGCCCCGACCGTGGCTGCCGCCGCCCTTCCCATCTTGTCTCTTAAGAGAAAATAGACATCTTTAGATTTCGATGGATCGTCTAATGCCCGTCCAGCTGGTCTAAGTTTTTAGACGACTAGACGTAGATGACTAAAAGACGTCTAATAGGCATCTTTTGACATCTACGACTAGGTTTCGCCGAGAAACACACGACCAAAGACGATCTATTTCCTGTCTAACCTGTCTATGTACTTAGACGTCTAGCGCCAGACAAAGTGTTGACGTGTCGAGATGATCTATTCCCTAGCTTCTCCATCTACGACCTAAGACGTCTAGCGCTTAGCAATACATCCGATCAACTTTCATGTTTAGTAAAGGTCCAATCTATTCTTTTGCGCCCGATTTACCCAATCGTTTTTCATGGTTTGGCTTTTATAGCCAAATTCTAATATCTGTTACACACTGCCCCACACTATGTGTCTTTCATTTAATTAGATTTTGCCATATTGTCCTAGTATTATTGATTATATGTTTTGTTTATTTGTAATTGATATCTCTTGTTTGCCACTTTTTATTTTGAATATCAATAATCATCATGGATAACTTACATTTTACGGTAATAGTATAGAAGAGTGACTCATCGGCTCTGAGTCACTGTTCTGTACTTTTACCCATTTTACCCACCAACCACCCAGTCTGACTCTAGCAACGACCAGTTTTGAAAACTGGATTCTCAAACGCCTCATTATCAGACATAACGGTGCCAACCACCAATGCCGACGATGCAAAACGACGTTCACCAGGAAAGACGCCCTTCACCGGCACCTCAAGCAGGTCCACATTGAAAACGCCAGAAAACGCAAAAAGCAGCAATAAGCCAGGAGTCAAAGTGAGGAAGAGCCAGCCGACATCGGACAACAGCAGCCAGCCAGGAAATCGAGTAAGGGAGACAACAAGACACTCATACCATACTCTGACAGCGAGGACGAAGAGCCAGCCGACATCGGACAACAGCAGCAAGCCAGGAAATCGAGTAAGGGAGACAACAAGAAACTCATACCATACTCGGACAGCGAGGACGAAGAGCCAGCCGACATCGGACACCAGCAACCAGCCAGAAAATCTAGTGAGGGAGAAAACAAGAACTTCATACCATACTCTGACAGCGAGGACGAACCATCTGACAACGAATCAAACCCCCTCGTTAGAAACTCCTCCAGCGAGGAGAGCGACGAGAACGACGAGAGCACTACACAGCTTGTGGACTACCCCCTCAGCGAAGAAGAAACCCATTAAGCAAAACAATAAAAATCCAACTGCGAAACATTCGCCTGCACATTCTTCTGGGAAAATTCCTCTACGTACTCAAGAGCAGATTACAACATCAATAAAACTGCCAACCGGATTCCTCGTCGGCGTCCTCGTCGGCGTCCTAGTCGGCGTCCTCGCCGGCGTCCTCGCCGGCGTCCTCGCCGGCGTCCTCGCCGGCGTCCTCGCCAGCGTCCTCGCCGGCGTCCTCGCCGGTGTCCCTGCCGTCCTCGGCGTCCTCTTTTGGGCCCGATTTACCCAACCGTTTTTCATGGTTTGGCTTTTATAGCCAAATTCCAATATCTGTTACACACTGCCCCACCCTCCCTTACATTATGCACGTTGCTTTCTCCTTTCCGAACCAAGGTTCACAGAACTGGGGCAACCCTCCCAGGCCTAGCAGGTAGAAATGCAGGGTCAAATTCAAGAAGAACGGCTGCAATATATCGCTTGCTGTCAACAAAAAAAAAACATATGCCCTGAGAGTTGCTCCACTAGACGAAATTCAAGCCTCAGTTCACCCACCCCAGCAGTTCATGCATGATATAAAAAATGATTTAGTGAACGACGTAGTTACAGACGAAACTGTTCAGGGTGAAGGGGGAGCGCAGGCCGGTAAAATTTACTCAACTTCTACTTTAACTGCTGGTCCCCGCAACTTGAAGCAAAAGTACACAGGGTAGGCCCACGTACTTCCTTACCTTCACTCTGTAACAGTTTACCATAAATATGCGGTATTCGAAAGCGTATCAACAATCAATTGCCACTTTCATCGCTACACCGAAGAGGAACGTAAGATGTGGTACTTGTGTTGTAAATTTACTGTCCTTTTAACAACCAACAACCGAATCACGCGCAGAATGGCAGAGCCTGAAAAGCAACGACTAGGTCGACATGCTGCAGGGCAGCCTGCACATGTTACTGTACAGGGTACGCATATCGGTACTGAAAGAAATGGTACTCCACTCACGGACCTAGTCTACCTTACCCACCAGCACCATGGGTGAGGAACGAAGTGAAAATTTAAAGACGGTTCGAGGACCAGTTCTCGACTGAAACACTCAACTACACCGTGCGAAGATTAGTGAAAGAAACCTCACAAAATCTTGACGAGGTTTCAAGTGACGATTACTGAAGTGTGTTTTTTTAAAAAAAATATTTGTGTCTCTCATTTAATAAGATTTTGCCATATTATCCTAGTATTATTGATTATATGTTTTGTTAATTTGTAATTGATATCTCTTGTTTGCCACTTTTTATTTTGAATATCAATAATCATCATGGATAACTTACATTTTACGGTAATAGTATAGAAGAGTGACTCATCGGCTCTGAGTCACTGTTCTGTACTTTTACCCATTTTACCCACCAACCACCCAGTCTGACTCTAGCAACGACCAGTTTTGAAAACTGGATTCTCAAACGCCTCATTATCAGACATAACGGTGCCAACCACCAATGCCGACGATGCAAAACGACGTTCACCAGGAAAGACGCCCTTCACCGGCACCTCAAGCAGGTCCACATTGAAAACGCCAGAAAACGCAAAAAGCAGCAATAAGCCAGGAGTCAAAGTGAGGAAGAGCCAGCCGACATCGGACAACAGCAGCCAGCCAGGAAATCGAGTAAGGGAGACAACAAGACACTCATACCATACTCTGACAGCGAGGACGAAGAGCCAGCCGACATCGGACAACAGCAGCAAGCCAGGAAATCGAGTAAGGGAGACAACAAGAAACTCATACCATACTCGGACAGCGAGGACGAAGAGCCAGCCGACATCGGACACCAGCAACCAGCCAGAAAATCTAGTGAGGGAGAAAACAAGAACTTCATACCATACTCTGACAGCGAGGACGAACCATCTGACAACGAATCAAACCCCTCGTTCCATACTCCTCCAGCGAGGAGAGCGACGAGAACGACGAGAGCACTACACAGCTTGTGGACTACCCCCTCAGCGAAGACTCGGAAGAAGAAACCCATGAAGCAAAACAATACTAGGTAGATGTACGCCAGACCACGTCTCGCGTAACAGGTTTCGCGATATATCACGAAACACTGTTACGCTGCGACGCGCCTGGCATACATTTACCTAGGCCTGCGGCGCTGACACCCGAGTCGGGCAAAAGAAAGAGTCGTAAATAGGCCTTCGTCCCCAAAAGTCACAATAATTGCTCCCCAGGGTTTTATTTTGACGAGTTGACCCTTCAGAGACCATGAAATATTTGAGAAAAAACATTGAAATGGTATGGGGTCATTTCCGTGTGAAAAAAAGTGTCTGGCGCCTCAACGGTTAGAGATAGAGCCAAACGGACGATATTTTCAGCCAAAGGCCTCAACTTTGATGAGTTACCCCTTAGCAAACGTTAAAAATTATATTTTGTTAAAACGTCATTTTGGGGACCTGTGGTTTTTGATTTTTTAAAAATCCATTTTTTGAGCTAGAATGCTCTACTTCGAACTTGATCTGTCTTTTTATGATACAAAACGACCCTGAAAATCCCAGGTTGCTAGCTCAATTTGTTCTTGAGTTATCGTGATGACAGACAGACAGACAGACACACACACAGACACACAGACAGACAGACGCGAAACTTTTTGATCACTGGAGTAATAGGCTTTGCTAATCGCTCAGCCAAAAAATCCAACTGCGAAACATTCGCCTGCACAATCTTCTGGGAAAATTCCCCTACGTACACAAGAGCAGATTACAACATCCATAAAACTGCCAACCGGATCCTAAAATGCAATTTTCTGCTGTTGTAACTGCGGAAATGTCCTACTGATGGCGCGAATTCCCACACAGTCAACAGTATGACAAGCGTGTCACGTTTGCAGCAGTAGGACAAAATGTGTCACATGTTTGCAACACTGGGAGTGTCCTACTGAGGGATTTGCAAATAGTATTTTTTGCCACATGCACGCGTGCGGCCACACTGGAAAAACGAATGTGACCATGCGGCACATGTGTAACGTGACCAGCCCAATTTTTGGCTGGTCACATTACGTCACGTGTCCATATTCTTGGTCACGTTTCTTGGTGTGACATCCTATTGTTATTTTTATTGGCATAACTTAAGGGATGTCACCAGATGTCACACCAAGAAAAGTGACGAAGCTTATGGACATTTTACGTAACGTAGGCTGCAAAGCATTCCTTTGTAACTTGCAAAGCATCGCTTTGCAGCCTGCGAAGCTTGCCCCTTTCTTCGCAGCTTGCAAAGTGCATGCTTTGCAATTACAAAGGAACGCTTTGTAATTGCGAAGACTCTGTTTTCTTTGCAGACCACGCGATCGGTGTGGAGCACGAGGACGACAGACCTTTACGACTTGAGGACGAGGACGGCGGTCTCTCACGTCAGGAGAATAGGGAAGGCAGTCCGTTACGTCTGGATTCTGCATCAGAATTTGAAGTCCTTTCCAATCGGCTTACACCCAGCCATGGCAGTTTTATAGGTAAAAAGTTAGATATCTGAAAAGTGAAATAATTCCCTTATCCGAAACCTTTGCGACAAAAGTTTCTGGTGTTGAAGGAACTTCTTTACCTTTAGAGCTAGAGTGCTCATATCAGTTCTTCAGTGTTTTCTAGTCAACTAGAACATAAAAATACAGTACAATTCAAACCTGGAGACCATATGTCGGCCCCTGACCGGAAATGAAAGTTTACTTCATTCTAATTTTGTTTCTGGTCTCAAGTAAACATAGGGAAGCTCTAGGGCAGACTTTTCTGGGCCAATTCCGGTCACCGCTACGGAATAGCTTATAGCAATAGACTAAAAGTTACTAGCAGTAGCAATTGCAAAAACTATGATCTATTACTTAACCTATCATCGCTATTGCCTATCGTTAGGCATATATATATATAGGGAGAGAGGGAGGCGAGATCAGCATAAGGACCGAAGGTCCCATCCCAAACATCCCAAATGTTCCCAGGAGGAGTCCACACATCTCCAAGCTGCAGATTTGACTCCTTCATTTCTCCAAGCGGCGGCCCTAGAAGCCACTACCCCCACCATGCGAAAACAACACCCAGCAACAAACGTAAAAATCTTTGGTGCACTGTTTCAAAAGATGATGAAATCCATGAAGTCGACACCTTACTGCGAAGGGCACGCAGTTCAGACTCGCCTTTCCAAAATCGACGCAGTTCAGACTCGCGTTTCTAAATCCACGCAGTTCAGACTCGCGTTTCGAAATCCACGCAGTTCTTCGTTATAAGATAGGATCCGGATAAAAGAAAAAAATAAATAAAAAAAATGCCAGATTTGTATGTACGAAAATAAAAAAAGAGAATTGCAATATTCTTATTAGCATAATTAGGATTAGATCAGCACATTAGGAGCCCCGGTGGGCAGAGGGCCGAAGGGATGACCTCCCCAAAATGTCCACAAGTAGCTCATAACTATGGGATTTTTGTGTTAGTTACATAGGGTAGGCACAGTTAAAAGGTACTGTAGATAGGTGGTGGCACCTGTATGGGAGTGTGGCCTGTCTGGTCCTTATGGCGGTCTTGCTTCACAGTGTACTCGTAATCCGGACGCTCTGGGCTCTGGGAGCAATACTGTGGAGCCAGCGGAGCCGGCAACCTAGATCGCCACGACGGGCGCCATCGTCACGGAACTACCGCATGTAACCTACTAGATATATGTACGCTAGACCAAGTCTCGCATAAGAGGCTTCGCGACATCTCACGAAACACTGTTACGCTGCGACGCACCTGGCGCCTGATACCCGGGACGAGTAAATAATAGTGTATACACAATTTCCCGATATAAAGCTTTCATCACCCTCTATCACCGTTACGGTACAAGATACAGCAAAACGGATGAAACTTTCATTCGAAGGGTTCTATTTTCACGAGTTACCCGTTAGGAGCACATAAAAAATATTTGGGAAAAAAATTTTGCGATCTGTGGTTTTTTAATTTTTAAAAATTCAATTGTTGAGCTAGAATGCTCATCTTCGAACTTGATCTGTCTTTTTGTGATACAGAACGACCCTGAAATTCCCAGATCGCTCTCTTAATTCTTTCTCGAGTTAACGTGCGGACAGACGGACAAACACACAAACAAACGAACAGAATGGAACTTTTCCGGCCAGTGGAGTAATGGGCTTCGCTGATCGCTCAGCCAATGAGAAGGTGCTGAAGATACAGTTCCAGTACGGCCTACCCACGCTGTTTACCAATCTTTCGGCGTCGGACGCAGACGGGGACATGCAGTGTGACCTCAACCAGCAGCTTATGTGCGACTGTAAGCGCCAGCTCCTGGCACTTACAACGGCGGTCAAATCATCAATTTCACCGGCATCGCTACGACCAACCAACTCGTTAGGCCAGGTGATACTCGCCACGTTTCGCCGTCAGAAGATGGCGTTTTGGAGTATTGCCGCGGCGGCTGTCCCTCTGGTGGTGGAACACTTTCCGAAACTGCTCTCTCTCTCCCGCATGGGGCCGGCTGCGCCCCCACAACCAGCGCAAGCTGTAGTGGAATATGAAGCACAGGGAGAAATTAAGGCAAGAGCGAGGACAGTGTAGTCAATAGTGTAGCACCACTGCGCAACTCTGGTGCTGCACCATTCATGGTACTACCCCTCTGCACCATTTGGCGTACGTTTGGCTGCCTATCCCTCAGTAGCTGGTGCTCGCGCTGTCGTTGTCACCTCGTGTCAGCGGCACCGCGCCTTGGTTCACGCCTCAGGCACCACTCTAAGTGTACGTATGGTTGCCTACCTTGCCGGCAAGACTTTCGCCGGAGGGATGAGGGACGATGCAGTGGGGTGGCTGATGCTGCAGCAGCCACTGCGCCTGCTGCATCCGCCGTTTCAGAGAGGTCGACTCAGGTCATACACACACAGCCTCCCACCATGTTAGCATAAAAATGAAAATGTCAGGAGAGGGATTCGAACCCACTCCCCGCAGACAGAGCATGCTGGACCAGAGCTTAAATCCAGCGTCTTAGACCACTCGGCCACCCTGACTCATTCCGTCTACCGTAAACGATGCAGATTGTGATGTCTCCTGGCGGCGGCAGGTGCCAACGCGGATTCGATGAGTCGAATGTGCAAACGTGTGTCGGATTTTCTGGGCCGCGCGGGCACGCGCGCAGAGTACCGCGTTGCTGTTCGCTGCCCTCGCTGCCCCCGCGAGTGAGTGTCGCAAGCCTGGAGATAGATGTTCTCTTCGTATTTCGAATCTGTGGAGAAATGCAATCGATAGGGAAAGTGTGGCACGAGCACACCGTCGTGCGTTGTGGGCTTATCGGGTGGCGGTCAGTCCCGGAGTGGTGGAGCGATCGAGTAGTAGTGTGCAGTGCAATGCGAGGATCAGTGGCGTGGTAGTGTGGAGATCGGTCGTCGGGTTGCAGTCAGTCTCGGAGTTGTGAAGTGATGCAGTGATAGAGTGTAGTGAGCGGATCGGTGAGTACAGGAAAAAACAATGTATTTTCAACTCCATAACGCGGTGAAACTAAGTGTGTTTTGACTTTGCCTTCCAGTTGAGCCAATCTATTTCAAATCGTTGCGTGAAAGTTACAGCACCTGCTTATGTGAATACTCTTGTTTGTAGAAATACATTTGTTTCGTTGTGCTACATGTGTATAACGAATGGTGTTTTGTCTGTGCACATTACAATGAAGTGTAACTGGTGTGGCGAGCAGTGCGGTGACGCCGACAGACTCCTCGCTCATATCATTCAACGCCATGCACCTAAGTCTGATGTAAGTGTTGCCCGGTGTTCCAAGCCGTAGAATCACAAACCACACACAGACACACAAACAGTTTTTGATTGTACCGCTTGCCGTAAAACGTTTAAGCACAATCGCTCACTTAAACGTCATGAGCAGGAGGTTCATTCTAATAAACTTCACACATGTGAAACATGTCAAAAATATTTTAAAAATTTAAGGAGTTTAAAACAGCATTTAAAAAAACTAAAACATGGTTCAATATCTAACCCAGTGGTCATAAGACCTGTGCCTAAAAAGTATAAATGAAGACAATGTAAGAAAATATTCAAAACTCTATTTCTTTTGTATTCACACAAAAGATCTTGCCATTCTCCTAAATATGACGAGCATGTTTGTGATGGGTGTTGGCGACGATTTTTAACATCATCTTTGAGATATCATATGATGGTGTGTTATGAGAGGGAATTGAAAATGAAACGTTTCAAAATAGTGTGTAAGTTGTGCTCTCCGAGTCTCAAGTCTTATGTCATTGGAGACTGGGTGACATATAGTGCAATACAAGGAGGTGGTTGAGTTCATAATCTTAACATTACCAACCTAAATGATTTGCAGCTAACACTGTTAAAAAACAAGGACAGCATTAAATGTATGGTGTGGAAGGATCTGCTGGAACTGCGTCGGATAAAGTGGTATCTCCCTTCTTCTATTCGATGTCAGAAGTCCGCTGAAGTGGATCCTGAAAACTCCGTGCGTTAAATGCGTTGCAGCCCGCTAACAACATTACAAGATAGCGAGCTAGATGAGCAGATCGAGGAGACCATCTTGGGTGTTATAAATGCTTTTGATAAAGCTCAAGGGGAAGGTTCCCAAATTCTTTTTGAAAGAGTGGAGAAATTTGAGTTGAGCGTGGCGAAATATTCGCCTATAAGGGGCTCATCCTACCTTCCCTTACCTAGAAAATTTTAAAATACTCAAAAAGGATTAATAAATTTTAAAAACACTGCTGACAACAAATGTGTTCTATACTCCTGTCTTGCGGGGGTTAATCTTCCGGCAATCCATCTAGAGAGAGTAAGCAGCTACGAACTTCAAGAGCGTCGTCGTTCCGTTCAATGCCCCTTGCCCTAACCCTGCTGTATCATCAACAACACGAGCCAGCTGGCACGTGGCATGTGGTTTTTTCTACATCATCGTGGAGGCAGATGGAACTCTCCTCGAGGAACCGACGTTGGATGGAGTACGGTTAGCATGAAATTATAAAAAGATTTGAATTGTGTCTTCAAGAGGAAGTGCGCAACATCACAGAGTTAAGGGGTGAAGTTTTTGAAAGAGACATGAGTGAAGAGCAAGCATCTTTGTTCCCAGACAGTGTGTCCAGGTCGCTTGTAAGTCGAAAAGGAGTATATCCATACTCATATTTTGATTCATTTGCTACGTTTGAGGAAGTTTTACCTGCCCCGAGGCGTTCAGAAATGATCTCATTGGAACAGAGGTGACTGCGAGTGATGATAACCATGCTTTGACTGTGCTTAGTCACTTCCAAATGAGTAGTTTACAGGATTTTCATGATTGTTACTTACTTACAGATACCTTACTGATAGGGGATTGTATGGAAAATTTCTGCAGAATAAGCATAGAACACTATAAATTAGATCCTGTTCATTAATATACAACACCTGGAATGGCGTTTTCTGCTAGTCTATTGTTTACAAAGCAACACTTTGAACTGCAAGATGATATTAATATCCACTTTACTTTCGAACGGGGGCTCAGAGGTGGAGTCGCCAGCATTTAGCGAAGGTATGTTCAGACGAATAACAAATACATCCCGGAGACGTTTGACGCCTCGAACCCTAATCTTACATCATGTATTATGATGCTAATGCTCTTTTTTAGCCCGCCCTTCTGCTTTTAAAAAAGCGTTAAAGCGGGCTTATGCAACCGCTCTCGTGTCTGTCTGTCTGTCTGTCCGTCGTCCGTGTAAGAGGAAGGAGATGAGCTAGAGGTCTACAAATTTCAGGGTATCTTAGGGGTCACTCCTGGACAACGAAACGCCTGGTGCAAATCCTGGCAACCATCCCTAAGGGGGTGAAAGGGGGTAACAAAGAAATAGGGATTGGTCCAAAAAGTAGGAAAAAAATATTTTTTCTATGGTCTTCTTAGGGGTAACTCGTGAAAGTAGAGCCCTATGGGCGAAAATTTTGTCCGTTTGACTCTATCTTGGACCGTTTGGGCGCTAGAGTGCTTTTTTCGACGAAAATACGGCGAAAATGACCACGTTGCACATAAAGACGTAGACGGAGGCGTCCAATCGTAAAATGTCAGAGGGAGTACCCCCCCCCCAAAACAACACATTCTGACTCAGGAACTACCCTCGGATTTGCCGTATCTTTTACTGTTTCGGCCCTACAGGTGGATATATTGAAAACAATAGCAGAAAGTCGAGTTTTAGGAGTGTTTGACAAACGATATAGAATCTAGAAACTGCGTGGGTTAATTTTTTGTAAGCAAAGCAGAAGGGTGGGGTGTAGTCACGGTGTTGCCCCGTTACAGTCTTTTGTCATGTCCAAGGAGCAAATTTCTAGGGCCGCAGGCCCACCACAGGACGCCTTATTTTTACTCAAATATGCAAAGTGATTTACCGGTCACATTATTTATTTGATGATGCACTTCAGTAAATCGCGAGACTGAAATGGTCGGGCCGAAGGCCCGACCATCGCCGCCAGCAGGCCAAGCAGGCCCGGCCCCTGCCGAACGGAGTTGCCGGCGCAGCGAAGTGGAGCTGGCAACTCCGTTTGGCGGAAGGGCGGGCCTGCTTGTTTCTACAGCGTTATGCTCTGAATTGCCTACAGGAGGATTGCTAATTTTGATTCCAGTAAAATCAGCCCTGATTCTGATTTAGGTTATGTTTTTGTTGTTGACATGGTTGATCCTGAAGATTTGCTTGGTTATCATAATGATTATCCGTTAGCTCCAGAACATATGGTTCCTCAGTATAACCACTTGTCAAAACTGCAAAAAAAATAATTGAATAGAGATTTTCAAAACAAAGTACAAAGAAACTTATCCCAAATTTGTATGATAAAAAAAATATGTTGTGTATGGTGATACCCTTATGTTACATTTAGAGTTAGGTTTAGAGTGCATAATCTCACGAAAACCATAACAGAAGCAGTCAAAACACACAGCAAAAAGCCCCGACACCACAACCCGAAGCTCGACCCACTTCCACTCAAAAAACACATAATTTGGAGGAGAACGCAACAACTATCTAAACAAAAGCACCCCTCAAGACGAGCAAACACAGCCTTCCAATAAAAACGACTGCTGGCCAAAAAACTCCAGGACCAAAGAAACAAACGCTGGGAAGCCATCCTTAAAGAAGATAGCAAATCAGCCGACCACGTAAATGTCTGGAAGAGAATCAAGAGCCTGAAATCCAAGACATAAGACATCCCAGAACTTGAATGAACAGACGAAATGCTGGCGACGACAGAGCTCAAAAAATCCCAAGAACTGGCAGATAGGTACCTCTTCGTGCACGACATGACAGCTCATCTCGGCAACCCCAACGATGTTGGCATGGCAATCGACAAGCTAAACAACTGCCTCAACCGAAACCAACCAAAAGAACTGATCAAAATCACCACGGGAGAAATAAAAAAATACATCAAAAACCTTAAGATCAGGAAGGCGCCAGGCCATGACGGCATTACAAACTTTACCATAAACTGTTGCCGATAGAAAGAATACAAAGGTTATGTGACACCTTCAACGCCTGCCTAGGCACATTAGGGTGTAGCGTACTCGGTCGACTTTTAAATTTTAAAAACGGGCCCCCCTCACTTCAAGCCATTTTCAGTTCATAATCTTAACATTACCAACCTAAATGATTTGCAGCTAACACTGTTAAAAAACAAAAACAGCATTAAATGTATGGTGGGGAAGGATCTGCTGGAACTGCGTCGGATAAAGTGGTATCTCTCTTCTTTTATTCGATGTCAGAAGTCCGCTGAAGTGGATCCTGAAAACTCCGTGCGTTATATGCGTTGCAGCCCGCTAACAACGTAACAAGATGGCGAGCTTGATGAGCAGATCGAGGAGGCCATTTTGGGTGTATTAAATGCTTTTGATAAAGCTCAAGGGGAAGGTTAGCAAATTACTTTTGAAAATGCGATTCCGGCAGTGGGGTCACCAGATGCACCACGATTATGTGATTTATGCGGACTTCGAGAGCATCGTCGTTCCGTTCAATGCACCTTGCCCTAATCCTGCTGTATCATCAACAACACGAGCCAGCCGGCACGTGCCATGTGGTTTTTGCTACATCATCGTGAAGGCAGATGGAACTCTCCTCAAGGAACCGACGTTGGATGGAGTACGGTCAGCATGACCATTACAAGATTTTTATTGTGTCTTCAAGAGGAAGTGCGCAACATCACAGAGTTAAGGTGTGAACTTCTTGAAATAGACATGAGTGAGGAAGCATTTCAAAAGAGTACTAAGTGTTACATGTCACCTGTCATCTGACAGAGGTGCGTATGTCACAAATTT